>NW_015558584.1:412134-413840 GCF_001515605.1 Sinocyclocheilus anshuiensis | reverse complement strand
TATATATATATATATATATATATATATATACACACTCACACATAGCATCCATTTGTAATTTTAGACACACACATATATATATACATAGAGAGAGAGAGCGAGATAGATAGATAGATACATACATGCATACATACATACATACACATACACAGTACTTGTCAAAAGTTTGGAAACATTGATTTTTAAATGAATTAATTTACATTTTAAATGTTTTGCCAGGTGCTGTGTACTGTATGGGAATGATTTAGCTTATTCAAATATTGCATGCTTTTAAAATAGCGGTTTTTCATGTTATGTTAATTTTATGTTATGTAATAGCTATCTGACTAAGATCTAATAATTCTCTCCTCAAATAACTTTGCCTTTTAATTACTTAAAAACAAAAAATAATAGGACACCGTTTTGTTCTGTTTTTGTGGCCTGTTATAAATAGGTCTGCTTGTGGGTTACAGAATTATTGTGCATTTCCTGGCATTAATCTCTTCTTTTTTTGTACATAAAGTTCTTATGATTGTGACTTTTTGTGGTTGTTTCTGGTGTCACAGTGTCATAGTGGTGGATGGCGCCTTAAAAACAGCCATCAAAGAAGACAGCATGTCAGCTCGGTCTCCACTCGGCAATGGCAACACTTTTTCGCCAGCGCAGCCCAAGGCCAGCTCTTCCTCAGCCAACTCTGTAAACGGCAATCGAGACACTCCCCCACCTGTCCTAGTGGAACCACCCCCTCACCATCCTCATTCCCCACTGGGACCCCCAGGACCTTTGGTCCCTTCTGACACCCCACTCACTGTAGGCTCCTACCCCAGCGCCAAGAGCTTTTTGGGTATGCGTGCAAGAGAGCTGTTCCGCAACAAAAGCGAGAGCCAGTGCGATGAGGACGAAGCCCTGCCTCCGCGTCTCACTGGCCTATCACAGGGCCTGAAAACTGAGCTGTGTGTGGAGCCGACAGCGAAGAGTACATCCAGCTCCACCGCTGCGCAGAGCGTCATGCTCATCACATCTGCTAAAGAAACCCAACCGGATGCTCAGAGAGCCAAAAACCGAGACACGTTCGGCTCAAGGCCTAGGCAGCAACCGTTAAGGATCATGGACTATAACGAAAGTCATCAGGAGCACAGCTAAAGTTATGGAAAAATGGTGAAAGAGAGGGAGGTAGAGGATGGAGAGATGTGCGAATTTAGATTATTAGAACATAAGGCAAGACTCTTTCGATTATCAGTGTTATCTGTCCCATTTCCACAAGCCGACAACAGGATTTGGAGGTAATAAATCAGTAAAACCCAAGATGGGACAAGTGGAAGGAATGGACTAAAACAACATGTATAGAAGTGGTCACAAAATGTCTTTTAGTAACCCCACTGCGTTGTTCACCAGAAATGTCACCGCTACATCTTTTATTTGTTATTTTTTTGCTAATTTATCCACTCCCTTTAACCAAGTAACTGTTGCAGCACGTGGAAGCTTTGCATTTAGGCTGTTAGAAGAAATATAAATTGATTCATTTGTAGTAATGGTACAATGCTTACACCCTCACAGCTCACCCGCACAGAGCTGAAGTGTGTGCTTGGATGCCAGGAGGCGGATGGTCGGTTGGATGGTTGGCTTGTGCCAAGCAGGAGTCAGTGTTTCTTTAAAGCCTTCAGGTTTTACCTTTCAAACATGTCAAGTGCATTTTCATGTGCGCAAATCATGTTTTTCTTTACTGT
>NW_015558584.1:406560-412061 GCF_001515605.1 Sinocyclocheilus anshuiensis | reverse complement strand
GGGGGAAAGAAAGAGATGGCCTGTATCCCAGACTTGATTCTGGGTTAAATTGCACTGCAAGTTGTTACTGATTACGGAAAAAATCCGTTACAGCCTTGAACTAGACTAAATCTGGATCCGAGAAATGATACAGCCACAACAAGAGGAAGGTTCGACATGTTTTTTTTTAAATATTTTTTTAATTTATTTTTTTGTCCTCTTCTTCTTTTTAGCTTTACAAGTATTACTAGTGCTTTTAAAAGTTATAAAGCAACGTAAACGAACAACGGCCATAGATTCGTGATTATTATTCACGACTAGTCAAACCTGTGAATCCTATCCTTCTGTAATCTCTCTAAAACATCACTAATCTAATGGCCATTTTGAAGCTTTATCCTAATAATAAATAAGTCAGACATCAGTCAAGTAATTGCTTTGACGATACTAACCTTCAGTCTCAAGCTCAGTTATCATATTCGCTCAAAAATCAGTAGGAAACTGATAATAGTATGGATGATGTCTTTTACCCTCTCACTTCAGTGCACTGCAGATGTTCAAGGATATTATTACTAAGTTTGCTTTCTGGGTGCCAAATACTCAATAAGACAATGACAGTATTCTGTAGAGCTTAAATGTACTGGTTTTTGTTCTATTCTTATACTACCACATATCAGTTTGAGGAGGTAAGTATCAGACTCAAGGTCTGTAATTTGAGATTTTGTCGAGCTAAAAGTATATGGACTATAGCGATGAGAGCTGTACGATGCCAAGTAGACAGTGTAAAATATCTCAGAATTTCCACAAAATGGCCATGTTGATAGTCAAACATCATTTAGGAATTGCGGATGTGGTGGTCATACTCAAATTGTTCCCAAATCCTGTTGTCCCCTTGAAGTCTCTGCTGTTCCTTCTGCCTTGTTATCTAGAGCATGTACAACAATCCTCTTTTAATGCCAACAACAGAAACTTTGAATGAACAAGATACAAGGTACAATCAGCCTGGAAAGAAAGAACCGTTTAAATGTGAGCTCCTTTGCTGGAGATGAAAGTTCTGGGGTTTGTTGGGGGAGAGAAGGCAGGGTAGGTTGGAAAAGGTTCTTAAAGCAGTTGCTTGTGTTAACTGTGAATGACAAAAATAAAATCATCTTCAATGTTTTGCACTACAGATTGGGGGTTGTCTTGATTATTTTCCTCCGTGATTAATTTCGCTTTGATGTCTGGAATGAAATGAAACACAATTTGAGGCCTACAAGCTACGCTGGCAAGCAAACATCACTTCCTTGAATGTTGGCCGTAATTATTTGAAGCTGATTTAAATGGGTAATACTTGTTGACAAACAATAGATAAAAATCTTTTGTCACTTATTATTTATTGTTTCAAATGTCTCCTTTCGTGTTCCACAGATGAAAAACATAGGTTGTAAATGACATGAAGGAGAGTGAATTATTAATTTCTCTTTAACATTCTCTCTCCCTCCTGAAGACATTTGAATTATTATTATTGAAAAAAAGGCAAAATTACCAATAATTTGTCTACAAACATTTACACGACCACTAGAGGGCACTGTTGTTCTTGATTATCAACCATCAATCAACAGGTGCAGTCGAATCGTTATTGACTCTCCTGAGCGTTATGGCTCAAAGCATATCTACAGATTAGCATGGGTGCTCATTTGAGGTACAACGATATATTGCATTAAAGGTTTTGCACTTTCCGTACAGTTCTGTAAGATTCAGTATATGTCCTATTCGAGGGGGTAAAAAACTGTACACTAGCTTGCTGGTTTTAGCTGGTCTCCCCGTTTGGTCAGTTGGTTTTTAAAGTGCTTTGAGTACATTACAGCAGGCAAAGCTGGAACTGATGACACTACTAATCGATCTTTGCCATTTTAGATCAGCAAATCGGGTTAAATATGTTTTTTCTCGCCAGATTTTTATTTTAATTATTTATCTACAAAATAAGTAATTTTCATATACTAAGCTCGATGTCAAAATATTATATATTAGTGAAGTCTGTGAACCGAATGGAGTTCAAACAGCTTATATTTTATGTAGATAGTGACCTAAACATATGGCACATATGGTGCAATTATTCAGTCCCTGCGCGTCTTGTTGAAATTCAGTGGCAGAGCGAAACACGACGAGAGCTTCTACAACTGAGAAAGTAAGATTAGTTTATCAAACGTGTGCATATGTAGAACTATTTCATGACTGAGTCAAAAAAAAAATCTTATGTTTAATTTAGCAGTACTCTGAGGGGTCAGGGAAACTGATGCAGAATAATTGGACGCAGAGGGAATCCATACCAATTTGTGATTTCAGAATCTACTTGAGAAATTAGATGTCAGTGCAAATATGAAATTGCTCCTCAATGTTTTCAAAGATTGTATGAAATTTCAAGTATAAATCTTAAGTATTCACAGCAAAGGGATTTCACTCTTCTCTCTTTGCCAACTTGAAATGCAACCCAGTGAAATTGTCAGGACAGGCTGAGGCAAGCTGTGCCATGCGGTCATGATTGGGCTATAAAGAGTCTTATTTTTATTTCATTATATCTCCGTTTTCTCTTGAAAGTGCTGTAGATTCCTGGTATCAAGGGCTCGTCTTTATTTTTTCATGCATTTGAAAATTATAATTAAAGGATAACTGTATCCAACTGTGAACGTGTGAAATACTTTCAGCATTGTAGTATATCTGGGTCTTGTGTGTAATTAGAAGCCCAGTTAAGGCAAAACTAATTACAATTAACACGGTTAGTTATTTTTGCAGAATGGCAACGTGTTTTCCCCTTATCGTTCCAAGAACTGAAGTGTCTCAGTGTGATAAAAAAAAAAAAAAAACATATTTTATTTTAATGCCGTAGCATGTTCATTTTCCGGCATCCTAAAATCCCGGTTATATTTAAACGTTTGTGTTTATTCCATATGGACACTTGCTGAAGCAGAAACGCTAAACAAGAACATTTTGGTAAGCATATTTCATAGACACCCCTAAAAACTACTTAATTTGTCCTCATTAATAGCTTAAAAGTCCATGAATAAATGATCGTTAAAGAGGATATGTTTTGCTTTATGTTTAGCTAAACGCAAAGTGCACAGAAATTGAATGAATATGAACGTTTATCCGTGAGCCCACCCCTGCAATCACATTTAGACAGCTCACACACACACACCTCTACACCCGGTTTCACAGGAGGGGGGAAAAAGCTTGAGTAGTTGGACCTTTGAGATGAGAGTAAATTCAATTAACCGAGGGTGGTTTGTGTTTTCCTCACTTCTGAATCTGTTATCCAAGTAGACTCAAAACTTAAAAAGGAGAGAAGAAAGGAAACGAGAGCAAAAGGGGAACGAGAGGGAGAGAACAAGGGATGCGCGCCAATCCCAGTGGTTTAATTATTTTAATTATCATCCTCTTTCGGCTTTTCTAAAAAAGGGGCCATTAAAGGATGCCCATTTGGGTTAATCTGATTTTTAAAAAAGCAAGATGGAGGAAGAGATAAAAGGCTGCTGATGTCAGAACTAATCAAGAGAGTTAAAACTGTTATTATATGATCTGGGACTGGTGTGAAAAATCTTTTGAAAATACCTTTCTCCTGTTTCAAACACACCAGCAATTCGCCATTTTTTGTTTTTTTTATGCAGATATATCTAAATATGGACAGAATTATTGTTTAACTTATTATTTTAATTACGTTACCCATGTGATTTTGTTAAAGGGTTAGTTCACCCAAAAATGAAAATTCTGTCATTAATTACTCATCCATGTGACATCAGTGGTTCATCCGCAATTATACGAAGCTACGAGAATACTTTTTGTGCGCAAAAGAAAAAACCCCCCACTTTATTCAACAATTCGTCTCCTCTGCATCACCCTGGTGCCATTTTGTAGAATATCCGCTGGAAGTAAACAATGTATGCTATGCTGTTCTGTGTCAGTTGCGTCACGCCGGATCCGTTTCCTATGTTGTTGTGATTTGATCTGAACGGAAACAGTGTATCCGCGTGGCGCAGCGGACACAGAACAGCATACAGTGGGTACGGAAAGTATTCAGACCCCCTTAAATTTTTCACTCTTTGTTATATTGCAGCCATTTGCTAAAATCATTTAAGTTAATTTTTTTTCCTCATTAATGTACACACAGCACCCCATATTGACAGAAAAACACAGAATTGTTGATTTTGCGCACAAAAAGTATTCTCGTAGCTTCGTATAATTGCGGTTGAACCCCTGATGTCACATGGATTATTTTACAGATCTCCTTGCTACGTTTCTGGACTTGGGAACATTTCAGTTGCGTTGCTGTCTATGCAGGGTCAGACAGCTCTCAGATTCCATCAAAAATATCTTAATTTGTGTTCCGAAGATGATCGAAGGTCTTACGGGTTTGAAACAACATGAGGGTGAGTAATTAATGACATAATTTTCATTTTTGGGTGAACTAACCCTTTAAGGCGCTGCGGTCACATTAACCGTTGTTTGTCGAATTTTCACAAGCGACAATCATTTCAATCCATCCAATTGGAAATTTAAGCTGCGTCCCAAAGTTGAGTGTGCACACTTCGAAGGCCAGGAGAGCTGACCAGAGGACAATCCTGCCAGGATAGGTGGAGCTAGAATTGCTCATTTTTGTTTTTATGTTTTACGTCATAATAGAGGAGACGGTGATGTACCTCAGGTTTAGCCAAGACCGAGGCCAGGCAAGTTACACTGGTTTGCTGCGTCCTTTGCCGGATTACAACTTTAAATGCAGGAATTGGCTTGGAGCTTACTTGAATAATGTAATGATTCATATGAAAAACTACAAAATACACACACACATAGCAGTTCGACCATGGTGATCATATGTAGACAGGTTTGCAACCCGGATTGTTTTGGCAGTTAAGCATAAAAATAAAACTGTGAATAAAAAATAAATAAATAGAGCATTGTACAGCTCAATGTTCAGCGGCAGCTGTCACAGCTGAACAGAGCTCTGTTTGACCGCTCCGAGTCCTTCAGATGCAGCCTTTGATATAGTTAGCAAACATTTGTTAATATTCTGACAAAATGTTGATACTTTCATTTTCAAAATAATCAGAGGTGGACTGTAAGGAAGTACATTCGTTAAGTATTCTCGAACAAATATAAAGTTCTAAGTTTTCTTTTTTTCTCACAGACCGCAACACTAAAAATATGGTCTTTTACAACATGATGCATTGTTGTAGATTCAACTACCCAACAGTATATTTAGTAGGCAACTTTAAATTGAATAACCTTGAACATATTCAGAAGTAAAATGCAACATACAGAGTAGTGCAGCAGTAATATTAATGCAAAACCATCCTGGCGAATTATTTTTTCAGAACAATACTGTATACCTTTACTTTTACTCCCAATACCTTAAGTATATTAGAGTATGCAAGATAATACTTTTAGTTAAAGGATAGTTCACCCAAAAATGAAAATTCTGTAATCATTTACTCACCCTTAAATTGTTCCAGGTTTGGAATTTTCATTTTTGGGTGAACTACCCCTTTAGCTAA
>NW_015558584.1:398585-405352 GCF_001515605.1 Sinocyclocheilus anshuiensis | reverse complement strand
GTGATGGGGTGCCACAATCCAGACCCTGGTGTTTCTTTTCTGTCTGGGCAGTGGTACATCATACAGAGTGGTCTCCAGAGTGTTTGACATGCCTCGTTCCACTGTCACCGCATTATCCTCCGAGTCGCTGAGGAGGTGCTGGCCATTCACCAAGAGATTGACCTCCCGAAGACCCCAGAACACATGGAGGCAGGGCTGGGCTCAAAACTGATGTTGTTTTTTTCTGATGTTAAACCTAAGCTATGTTGTAAATAGTTGTAAAAAGTATTTTCAGTAATGTATAGAACAATTTGTTTTAATGTGTAAAAAAAAATATTTACAGGACAAAAAAATAAACATATAGAAGAAAGTTTTGTGAAAAAATTATACGCTGCATTAAAAACATTAACAATGTACATAATTAATTCTCTTTTATTTACACGTGAATATGCAAAACAAAAATACAAAATGTACAGAAAGTACTTGTATACAATGTATACAACTTATTCATTTCATTTTTAACTTACATCACAAAAATAAACTACAGAAATTAGGTTGTTTCATTGACAATGTGACATTTAAAAAAAGATATTGAAAAATCAACATTATGCCACAGGTGGGCTTGAACCTGCTTAATTTGCATTGATCATGGAATATTTCATTAAGATGATTAACTTTTTGCTATGCATTGGACACTTGTTTAGATGTGGTTCAATATTAAAACTTTATCATGTAACTGTGAAATAAGACATCTGAGAAACACATCTTCCGTGAGACTACAGAAACAGGCATGCTACACATTGCACTGCTAATGGGCAGAAAACTGCAGTGAACTAAGTCCATAAACAATGCTGTGTGAGCAGCAAGCAGTACAGTGACCTTTGAGTTTGGAGTTGAGGCCCTATTAAAACAAAGCCTAGCTTACTGCCAGGACACACATCCCCTAACCATGGAAAAACAATCTTGCAGCAACTGCTAGGCAATCAGCAGCGCACTGCGCGGGGTTGAGACAGCGATGACCTGCTGATTCCACAACAGCAGAGGTGAACAAGCCTCAACACACTGATGAGCGCTGCACAAACATCAAACAGGCACAGAGGACCTCCCTACGACCTGCTTTGGCAGCACCGTCTGACACCCATGCCTTTTATTTGGGCTGATAGTGGAGGATGGATTGGCAAATATCGATCATGGCAGTGTACGTAAAACTATCCCTTCAGATTTGAGAGGTGATTATGGTTGGACCCAGCTGATGCCAGTGTGTGACTGTCTGGTTGTGGTTGCATGGTAGGTGATTGAGATCAAACTAAGAATCCAAACATAGCACAATCTCATTGTTTGGGAAACACTGATTTAAAGGTACGTACCCACCATAGCCACATCAGTAGGGCTCAATTACCCCTTCATTGACACAAAACACTAAAATGTGTTCCTTTTATTCTCAAAAATGAAAATTCTGCAATCATTTACTCTTACTTTCATGTCATTCCAAACCTGCATGAGTTTCTATCTTCCATAGAACACAGATGAATATATTACTCGGTGTGTTTTTGTCCATACAATGTAAGTCAGTTGGGCCCAAAGTTGATCCACTTTGAAAACGATAACAAAAATTTTAATAATCGTTCAAATCCTATGACAATAGGGAACTTCAGTTCACACCATAACTATAACGATAATGGCACAGAGGAACATTATTGTTGGAATCACTTGCAGAACATTATTTTTCAGCTACTAAACCATAAAAACACTGACAGCCAACCAGAATACATTCAACTTTAAAAAGCTTGAGCATTTAAGCAGAGAACAAATCTTTTTGTCATCTAAACAACTTTATCATGCATTGGTGTGAATGCTATATAATTATTGTTCTTAGAGTAATTGGGCCTTAAATGATGACAGAATTTTCCATTTTTGGTAGTGAAATATATATGTGTGATGGAATCTTATTTGATAGCTTAACAAGTATGATCACCTACAAGTGAAATACACTGCCATTGTAACATAAGTTTTTTAAGACTTTTCAGCAGACCAAAAACATAGGCAAAACTTTGGACTCTATATTTTCATTCCTTCCACCGAACTGTACGCACAGGATTCTGGGATATATTAGACAGCAAATGACAGTATGCTGCAACTAAAGGCATGTTGAAAGAACATTGGATTCGGACGTGTCTTGATGCCTTCCTTACCTCTGTATGCTGCATTTTTCAGCTCGGAGAGCCAATGTTGAACGTACCCCCTTGAACCTTCACAAATTACCCCTTGGGGAGTCTCAATGAGGGGCGTCCTGAGTAAAAACAAAGACAAAAAGGTGAGAAAAACACTAGCATTACAGGGTCACAAATGCAATAAAACATTGTCAAAATTCCAACAGATATTGGTGTAACACCGCCTTCATTTCCAGCACGTCTCTTTGTCGGATTTGAGACTCCAGTAACGAACAGTGGCAGTGGACTCCAGACGGGCACTCTCTCTCCCCTCATGTTTGCAGTAGGAAAGGAGTGTTATTAATTAAGGATACGAAGCAGATTTTGACAAGGGTTCCCGAGTGGCAAGCGGTGTGGATTCTTGGCGTTGACCTGGCCCAGCGGGGGTAGCAAGCGCCTGTTTGAGAAAAGGGGTGGAGGAGGGTTGGGTTGGCTCCATGCTGGCAGCCAGGCTTGCATGGTAGGTGATTGAGATCAAACTAAGAATCCAAACATAGCACAATCTCATTGTTTGGGAAACACTGATTTAAAGGTACGTACCCACCATAGCCACATCAGTAGGGCTCAATTACCCCTTCATTGACACAAAACACTAAAATGTGTTCCTTTTATTCTCAAAAATGAAAATTCTGCAATCATTTACTCTTACTTTCATGTCATTCCAAACCTGCATGAGTTTCTATCTTCCATAGAACACAGATGAATATATTACTCGGTGTGTTTTTGTCCATACAATGTAAGTCAGTTGGGCCCAAAGTTGATCCACTTTGAAAACGATAACAAAAATTTTAATAATCGTTCAAATCCTATGACAATAGGGAACTTCAGTTCACACCATAACTATAACGATAATGGCACAGAGGAACATTATTGTTGGAATCACTTGCAGAACATTATTTTTCAGCTACTAAACCATAAAAACACTGACAGCCAACCAGAATACATTCAACTTTAAAAAGCTTGAGCATTTAAGCAGAGAACAAATCTTTTTGTCATCTAAACAACTTTATCATGCATTGGTGTGAATGCTATATAATTATTGTTCTTAGAGTAATTGGGCCTTAAATGATGACAGAATTTTCCATTTTTGGTAGTGAAATATATATGTGTGATGGAATCTTATTTGATAGCTTAACAAGTATGATCACCTACAAGTGAAATACACTGCCATTGTAACATAAGTTTTTTAAGACTTTTCAGCAGACCAAAAACATAGGCAAAACTTTGGACTCTATATTTTCATTCCTTCCACCGAACTGTACGCACAGGATTCTGGGATATATTAGACAGCAAATGACAGTATGCTGCAACTAAAGGCATGTTGAAAGAACATTGGATTCGGACGTGTCTTGATGCCTTCCTTACCTCTGTATGCTGCATTTTTCAGCTCGGAGAGCCAATGTTGAACGTACCCCCTTGAACCTTCACAAATTACCCCTTGGGGAGTCTCAATGAGGGGCGTCCTGAGTAAAAACAAAGACAAAAAGGTGAGAAAAACACTAGCATTACAGGGTCACAAATGCAATAAAACATTGTCAAAATTCCAACAGATATTGGTGTAACACCGCCTTCATTTCCAGCACGTCTCTTTGTCGGATTTGAGACTCCAGTAACGAACAGTGGCAGTGGACTCCAGACGGGCACTCTCTCTCCCCTCATGTTTGCAGTAGGAAAGGAGTGTTATTAATTAAGGATACGAAGCAGATTTTGACAAGGGTTCCCGAGTGGCAAGCGGTGTGGATTCTTGGCGTTGACCTGGCCCAGCGGGGGTAGCAAGCGCCTGTTTGAGGAAGGGGGTGGAGGAGGGTTGGGTTGGCTCCATGCTGGCAGCCAGGCCTTCCACGTCTGCGTTGGTGCTTTGAAGTGTCACCTTGAGAGAAGAGCCAGTGGCCGGGTAGTGGAGGGAGCAGGAGCAATGAAAGAAGTGGCACCGCTTCCGTTGACAGACACGGCGCTTTTAATATTACATGGGCTCCCGTCCATCTCTCTACACATGCAGGATATTGCTTCTGCTTGATTTATTCAGAAAGTGGATCTTTTTCTGCTCCTTTTCAAGCTGTGGTTCAACACCTGTGCAGGTTTTAGCCGGGCTTCTGCACTCGAGCGTAGTTTGTCAGGTTCTCTGTAACTTTCGATGAAAAGTCATTAGGTGTCCGTCACGGAATAGTTAGTCGAAGTGACAGTGATGTTTCGATCACAGGTGTTTGAACAACGATGCTTTAATGGTGAATTGAAAGGTTCAATTAAGATGGGTGGGCAGTCACAAATCACATCATGCCATGACGTATCTATACTTAAAAAATGTTACTGTGTGTAAGACATAATGCTTATTACGCAGCTTCTCACCAAATAAATAAATATGCGGATATTAAATGATGATTTGAGTTTAAATTACTTGATATTCATACCTGGATATTACCTTAAAGCTTCCGTACTAAATTACCTTTAGTATTTTGTATGCATGTCCTGCTGTGTCGTATTTTCTAATGTTAAGACTGCAAACCTGTCTTTATATTTTTCACAAGTGTTTCCATTTTCCCTTGTTTTAGTACTATTCTGGAGAAAATGAGCCTGCTGGGGAAAGACTTAAAAAATACAAAGTAAGCAAGTTAATAGACACATTTTTGCTGAAATTCGTTGTGCTGTTGTTGTTAACAGGCATGGTTTATTTGCTCTGCCTTATAGGATTGCAAGTGTCCTGGGACAGGTGAGGGAGTGAGTGGAAGCTAGTGGAGCTACTCAGGGAGGATATCAAACTCCAGAGAGAGACAGAGGAGAGAAGAGCACAGGAGAGCAAGGAGAGAATGGAGAGACTGTTTTCTCTTCTTGAGAGAATGCTTAACAAATACATTATTTAGTAGCCATTCTCTATTAGGCAAGAGAAAGCAGAGTTACCACTGACAATATGTGACCCTGGACCACAAAACCAGTCATAAGGGCAAGTTTTTTAAATTGAGATTTATACATCATCTGAAAGCTGATAAGCTTTCCATTGATGTATGGTTTGTTACAATATTTGGCCGAGATACAACTATTTGAAAATCTGGAATCTGAGGGTGCAAAAAAATCAAAATATTGAGAAAATCACCTTTAAAGTTGTCCAAATGAAGTCCTTAGCAATGCATATTACTAATGATAATACATTTTTGATATATTTACGGTAGGAAATTTACAAAATATCTTCATGGAACATGATCTTTACTTAATATCCTAATGATTTTTGGCATAAAAGAAAAATCGATAATTTAGATAATTTGTGGCTATTGCTACAAATATACCCGTGCGACTTATGACTGGTTTTGTGGTCCAGGGTCACATATTGTCAACTCGTCCCTCAGTTAAAAACCCCCATAAATCTCAGTTACAGTACAATTGTACATACATGAATGTAAATCAGGCCAGTGTTAAAAGTATGAATCTCATATTTTTGGTAAATGTTATTCATTATTCAAAAAATGGTTTATTATTTGAGCTATACATTTTCCTAAATCATATTTTTTTGAGGTCAGCAAAGCTTTTTAGGTGGATTAATTTCTGAGTTCCCAATGTAATTACTGGGTTATGAATTTCAGACTGAGAAATGGGTTGGAATTATTTTCTGTGGTAATTAAGCCACAAATGCTGTCAACAAAGATGAACTTATATTGTACTTGGATCATTCTTTGGATTTTCACCTCTCTTTGGATAATATGGTCTTAGTTTATGTATAGGCTTAGTGATTAATTTCTTAGCAGGTGTATCAATCAAACAGAACCAGTGGCTTATGGGTTCTTAAAGGGCAGAAAATATTTAGCAGAGCTCACAGTTTAAACATTAGTGCCCTACTTCCATCAGGTGCCAATGAGGCCAGTCCTCTACAGTCCCTAATGAGCTTTTGCTTTTGTTAAACTGAATGCCTGTGTTTGCCAGTGCAAACTAATATAGGAGGTCATAGACTCACGTGTCTGTATTTAAAGGGTGTAGTGCACAGCTGCCATTAAAAACCAGAAAACGGTGCTCTCTGATCTATTTTTTCTTAAGAAAAATTAAGCTTTTAGTCCAAAGCAATGTATAGTCACTTTTTTCATGCCTTTTTTGCATTACATATTTACATCACACTTTGTGAGTATTTCAGAGGGTCATCTATAAAAATGGTATCATTTAAGGTTTTTAGATAGATAGATAGATAGATAGATAGATAGATAGTATACATTTTCTACTGATTGTTCTCCGTATGACGATCACTGAGAATACTGTGCTGTTATTTAAATTCAGAATTATTTAGAATTGCGATCTCATATCTGCCTCTTATGCGTCAGTCAAACGGTCTCTATTTATTATTAACTTTCTTTAAAATAAATATTTTCATATAAACAAAATAAGGCTTTGTCTGTGCTCTTTCCATTTAAAATTAGCGGCAACCACTGCATTTTAATCATGATCCAAACAAAGATGCTGCAAATATGCAACATTAGCAGTTTTTAAATCTAAATTACATTGTATAATTTCGAAATTTGAAGCAAAAACAATGGTTTGACTTCAGTTTTGTGAAACTATACATAAAAAATATCTGCATGAAACAAACAGCAGACGAGCTGA
>NW_015558584.1:398004-398538 GCF_001515605.1 Sinocyclocheilus anshuiensis | reverse complement strand
AGTGGAAACTAATCCCGTATTTTCTAATAATATTACCAAGGGGCAACATGTATATTGAAAATAGCAGAGGACCTAGGAAAGATCCTTGTGGCACTCCATACTTTACTGGTGATAATTGAGATGACTCCCCGTTTAAATAAACAAAGTTTATTTTAAGGGTTAAATGCCCAATGCAATGAGAACAGACTCTGTTATTTAGTCAAATGTCTAGCCATGCAAGACTAGACCTGCACAATCATAACTTAATCAGTGGTGGACGAAGTACACAAATCAAGTACTTGAGTAAAAGTATAGATACGTATAATAAAATATAACTCCAGTAAAAGTAAAAGTACTCAGTTTTCAGTTTTACTCGAGTGAAAGTACAAAAGTACTTGATTTTTTATGTACTTAAGTAAAAAGTACTGATAGATGAATATTCATTTTGCAGTTTTATATAGGCTACTTTTATCATTTAATTTTATATTAGCATATATTTTTTTATAATCCTATTGCTCAAAATACCTGGGATTTTACCAAAATAACTACTAAGGA
>NW_015558584.1:364046-397673 GCF_001515605.1 Sinocyclocheilus anshuiensis | reverse complement strand
CAGATACTTGAAAAATTTACTTAAGTACAGTAACGAAGTAAAACTACTCCGTTACTGTCCACCACTGAACTTAATATTATATTCATATTATATATTATATCCTTACTTTTTGCATTAATATAGCATCTTAGACAAAGAGACTAAAAGCTAGGACGTGAGGTGGGTTGATTGATTCATGGCCTGCTGTTAATCAGAGGGAAGCCATAGATTTATTAGTAGGCTTGACAACAAAGGGAGGAAGAGAGTCTGCATATGTTAATCCGCTGGCTGAACGATGATCAAAGCTAAAACATGCTGGGCCCCACTGAACGCCCCAGGGCAAACCATGCTCTCCAGCAGTCTACTCAAAAGTGCAGGAGAGGAGTAAACAGATTTAAAAAATCAGTATACCGTGTTTGGGACTTTGCTAGATGTATGGCTACAAGGGAGCTGGCCTTTAAATGCATACTGTAAAATTGTATCAGAAAAGTAAAGTTCAAGCTCTGAAAACCAGTCCAAGACTGTCAATAATCGCAAATAGATAGAACACTGTTTGTTGACTGCGTTGGTTGGCACAGCAGGTTTCATTACAGTATTATTTACAGTGTTGCTTTTTTGCAAGAAAATTAATGCTTTCATACATCAAATTATTTAAAAGTGACAGTAAAGGCATTAATAACATTACAAAAGATTTCTATTTTAAACAAATGCTGCTCTTTTGAACTTTTTATTCATCAAAGAATACTGAAAAAAATGTCATGGTTTGCACTGAACTGTTTTTAATATTGAAAATAATAAGAAACTTTTCTTGAGCACCAAAGCAGTATATTAGAGTAATTTCTGAAGGATCATGTGGCACTGAAGACTTGAATAATGGCTGCTGAAAATTCAGCTTTGCCATCACAGAAATAAGTTACATTTTATATTATGTTACATTATATATTAAATTACAAAACAGTTATTTTGTATTGTAATAGTATTTCAAGACCCCAAACTTTTGTATGGTAGTGTGTGTTATATTCAAAATCCAAAATGTATCCAATTATGTTTGGCTCACATGATGCTGCTGATGGAAGCAGGTTGGGCATCAGTTGCTGAGCGTCAGGAGCTCTTCTTGTAGTTGCTGCACTCATGACTGCACAGTAAAATCTTCAGCTCATCTCCAGTTTTATTCTTGGCGTGTGAAGCATTTCTTTGATAGCAACTGGTCTGGATTTCAAAGCACAAGTGAATGATGTGTCTACTCGCACTGTCAGACCCTGAATCCATTATATGTTCTTCACCACCAGTATGATTCAACCCAGTTATGTGAGCACACCTGTATTCTCTATGGCCCTCACTCTCCAGAGTTATGGCTCCCAGAGGATCAGCTGTCACTTTCAGCTTCTACCTGCTCACTGCACTTAAACTTCCTTTTTGTCATGCTTGCTAGGACTCCTTAACAGCTCTGTTGTCTGAGACTATTCTTGTCATAAATATGTAATTAATTACTCTCAATTAAGGGTGTTCTGCAGATTATCAAGGGTGGTTAGCGCCTCTCTTAAGTGTCACTTCCTTTGAAATTTTTTTTTTTTTGCTGCAGCTGAATAAAGAAAATGTTGATTTTCATTTTCTCTTTCATGAAAAGTTCTGTCAATTGTTTTGAAAGGACATATGAAATGACTTTTCTCCCCTTAGCTTGGCGTATTTTAACTTCCTGCTTTTTAAGATGAGTGACTTGCAGTTATTATTTTTGTTTAATCTGCTAATAGATGTTTATCCCCTCAGGCTAATGTTTGAAAGTAGCTATCAGTTTTACTTATTTATTATGTACTTAATCTGCATAAACGGCATGGAACTCCACCAGGACGTTCATGAGTACTCTTTCTGTTCCTTTTCCAGCTGTGGGTTTGAAGCAAAGCAGGTCCATATTTTAAGAAAGCGGTTTTGCAGGCACCTGTCATGAACTCAGCTTCGCGTGATTGGCAGCTAACAGGATGTGATGCGTTCCTGCAGGATGACTGGCAGATCACTTCAGAGCTTCTGAGTGGAGACAATGTTTAATTAGAGGGCTATTAGTATGCTGTTGAATCACAGTGTGGAAGATCTTTCTGAACACCCCCTCCACAATTTTGTGAGACTACAGGTTTGTTCTGCTTTATCTGTCATCATCTTTTCCTTAAAGAGATAGTTTAACTAAAAAATGATGAAAATTCTGTCATCATTTACTCACCCTCGGGATTTTCTTTCTTCTGCAGATCACACAAAAAAATAGATTTTTACTTTTTATTATGTCCATACAACGAAAGTCGATGAGGTCCAGTGTTGTTTTGAATCCCATTGACTTTCTTTGTCTGGACAAAAACTATTGAAACATTCTTGAAATGTTCTATAATAAGAAAAAAAAAGTAATGCGAGTTTGGATTGACATGAGGGTAAGTGAATGATCTTAATTTAGCTTGAACTATCGCTTTTAATGACACACAGATCGTAAAAATAAATTGTAAAAATAATTTAAGTAATAAAAAAACAAAACGTAATTTAAATATTTTGATTAGAAATTAGTTATAGCAGTTTTTATGTCCTAATAACCAATGACAGAGGAGTTACACAAGTTATCAGACAATAAATATTCTTAAACAGAATTAAAGTGAAAAGTGATGTGACGTGTAGTATTGTATCCCATACTCGGAATTTGTGCTCTGCATTTCACCCATCCAAGTGCGCACACACACAGCAGTGAGTAGTGAACAAACACACACACACACACAGACATCGTGAACACACACCTGGAGCAGTGGGCAGCCATTTTTGCTGCAGCGCCCGAGGAGCATAATCGGTGCCTTGCTCAAGGGTCTCACCTTAGTCGTGGTATTGAGGGTTGAAGAGAGTGCTGGTCATTCACTCCCTCTATCTAAAATCCCTGCTGGTACTGAGACTCAAAATCGCGACCTTTGGGTTACAAGTTCGAATCTCTAACCATTAGGCACAGTTTTTCATAGGATCTTTTTCTTACATGAAATAACCAAGGAGTTTCACTTGTATTACTCTGTGTTAATAGGGTAGAAATTGATGAGAAATATGAACAGAAATGAGTAATTGCAGCTGATAAAAAATTGCCATTACTGTGGTGAAGTTATCTCTCATTACTGGCCTGTGATAAAAGTGCCATTGCATTTATGCACCCCTACCACTGGTACCCACAATGCTTTGATGTAGTGAAGGCCTGTTACCCCTCAGTGATACTCCTGAATCCATTTATTTATTTATATGTTTCTGGAAAAGAAGAAGTGTAGAGACATTTCAGCAGCCAAGCTCAACTTCAACTTCAAGCAATAAGTTGAAAGGGCCCATCACAGCTGAAAATAGCTAAAACCATGCTTATGCTCAGCGTTAGTATTCAAATATCTTCTAAACATCCTGACTGAATAGTCAACAGCGTAACATGTTATCTGTTGCTTGGCTATTGAGATTATAATAAGAATATTTTACCTGCTACAAAGCCTCCATGGTATCCTTTCTCCTTTTCCCAATGTTGTCTGTTCAGAGCTTGGCTTTTCTACCCCATCTACCTCTCACCCTCTTTTCCCCTTCATGTCAGAACAAATGCTTATTTATACTGCCATGGAAAACAGCTGTTTGGAGGCACCAGTCGACTGGGTGACAAAAACAGTCTGAATGTGTAATGAGAAGAACACGGCAGCTTGTCTCCACACTCTGCGGGATGCCTCACTCTGCAAAACAAATAAAGGCAACAAAACGAACGGAAACGATGTTGGAAAGTGCTGTGGCAAAGTTTAATGTGCTCTCTAATTACATTTAGCCACAGTAGCAGATAAGAGTACATGGATGCAGAGTGAAAGGGTTGGGGGTTGAATCAGCGGTTGTTCGCTGCCGCCTCATTCGGCGGTGGAAGTCAGTGAAAGGTATTTGTTTCCAATCGAGGCCCATTGTAGCAGAAGATATCTAACAACAGCATGGGAAATCAGTGTAGTCGAGCGTATGCTGTGCTTGATTGTTCTACGCAGGCTTTGCCGTATTTGCTGGTAATTGGGAGTGCAACCGGTCCGCTGCTGTAATTAGTGCGAGCGCTGCCTGATTACACTGCACGGATCACATTTGGACCACTCTGATTTCAGAGGATCTGTCAGTTATTTTCCTCTTTCTAATGTCATGTAATGTTCCTCTTGTTTAATTTGCCATTTTAAAACTTTTAACACTTTCAAAATAAAAGAAAGCATAATATAAGAAATAAATAAAGCTTTATATATTGTTAAGGTAATATTTATTGACACCAGGTTCTACCATAGCACCAGGCATTTAATGTGTGGTCACATTAGTGAAATTTTAGCTACATTTCATGGGAAAAATAGGTCACATAAGTCACTTTAAAAGCAAGCAGCTTTCTGTTGGTCAAGACAGCAAGTTCGTGTGACCGACATGAACACAAGCGGAATTTTACAACTGTTCCACCCTCGTGTGAAATGCTGGATCTTGCAGGTTCCTGTTGAAATTACTTCAGTTCATAGTTTTGGTCAATGCAGTGAATTCACGACCAACTTGAACATGAATCTATGTGGGGAACTTTTTTGTCTTCATGCGAAACTCCTTATCCTACTGAAATGACTGGATTTCACCCATGCAGTTTTGCCGAACAACAGTACATTTTTTAAGTGCATGTTAGAGTTTAGTTATTTTTTGAAATGTAAAATTTTTTGCTCCTGACTTGTCATTTAAAAAAAAGCACCTGGCCTTTTTAAAAAGGGAGAGGTGAAATGGTCCTTATGTTAAGTGATGCTACAGACAGTTTGATTCTCCCTTAAGAGGTCTGTTTATTTTATTCAAGTGATCTTTTGTGGCAGGTCCATGACGCATGGCTTTCTGTGCCAGAGGGACTGTTGAAACAAAGGCCTGGAGCGTGTCTTCTTCCAGCCGGACTCACCCCGGTGTCCTCACCATCTCCTGCATGGCACGAGAAGCCCTCTGGGAGAACCCTTGGTCGACACGACTTTAATAATGGGAAAAAAGCACATGGACCATGATTAGCTTATTAGGGTGAGGGTAACTAATTACCTAATTTTATTGTCAAAGGGGGCAGAAGGGGGCAACAACAGGGAAAGATCTGAATCAGATGGTCCCTGTGCAGCAAGAGGAACAGGGGGATGCCACAATGCTGGAACAGTCTCTCTCAACCTGTTGCAATGTGCCTCACGGCATCCCTCCCCCGTCCTGCTGTTCAGGTTCGTGTGACATCTGCTCCGAGACATTGCGTGTCCCCCCGTGAGACACGCCTCCCCTCCTCCTACATCATGCAGATGTTGTGGTCCCCTGGTCTGGTGCAGGACTGCGGAACGCGCCAGGCCTGTTTGAAGTGTGATGAAACGGAATGGAGCGAGCCGCTCGGGGGCCTTGGGAGCTGGTTGAGGTGTGTGCGTGTTGAGGGGGTTTGTTGAAGGGCCAGTGAAACTGGCTCATTACAATATCACTCAGAACTGGAGCCGAGGGTTGAGTTGTTCCCCCTCTGCTGGTGCACATCCCCATGGGACGGGATGGAGAGTTGTCTGGAGCCCACTACGAGTGTTGCTCTCTCTGCCTGTCTCCCTCAATTTTGTGCTCATTGTCTGTCTTGTCTCCTGCCCCATTTTCTTTAGATTTATTTTGCTGTGTTTTTCTGTCTAGACTGTTTTCTTAGACAGTCCAGGCCTGCATTGAGCACTCTGCTATGCTGAGTAAGAGTTTGAAGCAGTTTTAGTCAAATAAGCTCTGATGTAGCTGTTAAAACTAATGAAAGAAAGATAAGATTGCAAATATGAATTAATATAGAGAGCTATGTTTTCTAAATAAAATGTGATTGGTGTTTGCCTCTGCAATATTGGCCATCTTAAAGTTCACCCAGAAATGAAAATCTGCTGTAAATTTACTCACCCTCAGGCCATTCAAGATGTAGATAAGTTTGTTTCTTCATCAGAACAGATTTGGAGAAGTTTAGCATTACATCACTTGCTCACCAATGGATCCTCTGCAGTAATGAGAGTCCAAACAGATGATAAAAACATTCACAATAATCTAAATAATCCACACTGCTCCAGTCCACCAATTAATGTCTAATTTCACTGAAGAAAGCATTATTATGGATTATGGACTCTTTATTTTGGCCAGAAGTGATGGTTTCATTCTTGGGGGAACTCTTCCTTTAATGCAATAGGTTGTCAAGCAATTGTCAAACATGTTGCAAGGCAGTTGCTAGGGTTTTCTGGGTGGTGGTTGCTTTCTAGCCTAAGTCAGAAGAGGTCAGTTTTAAGTCTTTATGATATGGTAAATATATATGGGTTGGCTAATGGCACACTTCTCAAGTCATGCAATTTAAGGGTATCATTTGATTTTGTAGCACAAGCAGTGCAAAAGTTGACATAGTGGTTTGGTTTTTTTTTAAACCTAAAAGTATGTAACTGATTATTAACAATAACTATTTTACCACTAAATGCATTGTATTTATTTGTTTTTCTGCTACACAAGTAACCAATTGTTGTTTGTTTAAAAAAAGATAGAGACTCTTTATTCATTACCAATCCCTTTGAAAACACTTTATATTACTGCACAAATCTGGTATTTATACTATGATGCATTTAGATATATATGTGCTCATCTGTAAGCAACAGTAGATGACAAAAACATGATATATCAAAAACATGATCATTTTTATGTGCGTTCTACTTATGGTAAGCTTTAAGGATACAACGATTTTATTAATATTATAATTATTATATAAGTTAAGTCATGCATTAGTTAAGGTTTTCAGTATGGATGCCGCATTAGTGAGAAGGTAGGTGAAGTGCTGGAGGAGAGGTAAACTTTTAAAGATCAAAGTGAAAAACAAAAGCAAATTTCAAACAAGCCTCTTGAGCTTGGCAACAAACTTTTCGGTCCTCTGATAATACTTAGATCTATAAATGTTTCCTTTATTTATTTATTTATTTACTTATTTATTTTTAAAATTATTCATTGCAATAATAATTTGGCCCTAACAAGCACTTGTGGGAGACGGCTTTCTTTCGCATCTTTCTTTCACCGCACTATAGTGCAGGGAGCTGTGGGATTTAGGGAACTATTAGAGAGATTTTTTTTTATTCGTTGCTAATGAATGCTATGCATGCTATTTTTTGCTCTTTTTGTATACTTGTTTGCAGTAACTGGAGATGGAATGCAGTGTCAGAGAATTACAGGCTATTTCTTTTGATTTAAGGCTCTTTTGATTTAACCCCTTCTCTTGCCACCTCTATATCCCAATACGTTGTATGTTTACCTCTCTTTTGATTAGTTTCTGTGTGTGCATATATACAGTATATACTGTATATATGTATATAGATAGATAGATTTTTTTTAACCTTTTAGTTTTGACTTCCATTTCACGTCCATCCGTAATTCACACTCCGGTTTTGAAATACAGCAAACTACTAACTAACTTATATAGAAATTTACACCATTTCTAGTTTGTGAATGTTGAATAGAGCTTTTTCTCTACACTTGTTGCATTGTGTCGATTTACAGGCACACAATGACCTCATGTCATCTGAATAGTTGAGCATTGTCCCAGTCATCTCTGCTTTCTGAGTTTAGTGGTGACTGGAGTCCACCCATAACAATACGGTCAGACTGTTGTTTCGGCGTTAACTTGCAAACGTTAAAAAGACTTGCGCATGAAGAGAACTCTGTGAACGTGGGCTGATAATGACCTCCCCGCTGAATCCGGAGCAGCGTTCCCCAGATGTCCCGCTGAGCAGTGCTCGGAGACTTTGATGTTTGCAACGATGCATCTCTCTTTGTAAATATGTACGTTATTGAGAGATGGAATGCTGTTGTTATCGGTTTTATGAAGAGTCTTATACAGGCCTTATGCATGTTTGAATATTAGAATAGATGGTATGGTTTTCCCATTTTCAGCCATGCCAGAGGCTTCGATCTCCAGCCTGGTCAAGTATAGGTAGTCTCAACTCATCTACTATGATTGCCCTTGGCTGGTAAGAGGAGAAGTGAAAACAAAGATGTCATTTTGAATCTACACTGACAGCCCAGCTGTCATCAAAAGCACCAATTTTCCGTATTGGTGGCAAACCATTGCAAAGTTTGGTAGCCATTTCAAAATGGTACTGGTTGTCAACATAATGTATTTCATTATGTGTTCAGATAAAAATACCCATAGTATTTGATATTTATAGCGATAACTACTTCAGTCTAATGACTGTTACAACTTATTGCATTGTCTTCAAAGTTCCTGTGTATTTGTTATCGCAAATTATTATTTACCAGATCCAGGCTGCTTCTTTAGGAGTTGCCGTGTGAAGGTTAAGGCTTTTGGGAGCCCCTCCCCTCAACCCCAAGTGTTTGACAGCCCACCTGAGTGCTGTGCATGGCCTGCCCAAGGCAAGACCACAGGCGACGTATCTCTCCTGTGGGCGTCCTTCAGGATCCTCCATACCTCACATAGCCCATTATAGCACCCCTCTCTCCCTCCCACCGTCTGCTTGTAGAAGGGATGGAGAAGATTTATTTGGGGGTGTCCTCAGGCATCCAGGTTTTCAGATGCCACCCCGTGCCACCGCCACAACGGTAAATGACTATTTTTAGAGTGCAAATCTCAACTATGTGACTTTCCACTCACTGCACTAATGCACCATGACTGCTGGGCTTTCTAAGGGAGGAAGATGGGGAGGGAAGGTGTACCTTTGGTTAACGGCAAGACACGTATACCAGACTGCTGCTTTACCACCATCCACCCCACTACATTTCTTGCTGTGTTTTTTTTTTTTCCCTCTGTCTTTGTGTCTGAGTCTTGGCTATCAACATTAATGAGACATTCTTCAGCTGGCCGGATTCACAAAGGAAAGGTGAGGAGGAAACGATATGGTATTCTGGAAACTCTCTGACTTTCTGCCTATTTGAGTCTTTTTGATATAAATGAAACCCGGAGAGCGGGATGGACGCTGCATATGAAATAGGCCCCTGCATCGTTTGCCCTGTAGAAATATCAGGAGAGAGCAAAACTGTGTATGAATCGTGTTGTGCATGCACTTTGCTAATGCGAGGTTCCAGAGTTGGCGGAATTGCGGTAATAGTTCAATTCATAATTAATCATATCTGATTTGCCTGATTGCCTTTTAGCAGTAAGGGATTAACTTTATCTGCAAAGAGATTAAAAAAAAACTGTTAAGTATTTATGATCCTTGATAGAACTATAAACGGCAAAAAGCCGTCTCCTTGAATATTGATTATCGCTAATTAAAAATTCATTTTGATAAGGAAGTCATCAGTCTCCCAATCTCCTCAATATTTTTGCCTACTTAAAGTTGTCTCTTTGCTTGCGGTTCAGACTAGCAACTAGCAGCGGAGAGCTTAACAAGGCACTCATTAGTTCTCATTTGGATGCACATTCGTGCTAACCCTTAAAGGGCAGCTGTTTAATTTCTTCAATGAATTTTGATGCAAATAAAAGTGTGAGTCAGAGAAAAAGGTAACAGATAACTATTGTTGTTTCTCCCAGATTGTTCCAGGTAACGTTTAACTTAAGATCTATGGACAGGATCTGTGGGCATGCTGTCGACAACCCATGAAAATTTTGACTTGTCCTTCAGTTAAAAAAAAGAAAAGAAAAACATGTTTACAGTAATACTTAATATGGATGCCTAGCGGGCGAGTATGCAGCACTGCGAATAAATTAAATATGCAACTATAACACTGTTTTGAAAGAGTAACCAAAGCACTTTAGCACATTACACATGTTAGCATTAGACTGGTGTGAAAGAACTGCTTACCGACCTTGCCTGTGTAAAGCTATATCAAATATTTACACTCAAAAAAAGTAAACCCAGTTCCTTTCATTTGGCATCATGGAAGTGAATAACTATCCGTAAAGCACTGTTTACATGAAGCATCTGAATTCATACAAATAGAAAAGTAGTCCCTCTTAAAAATAATGATTTATACAACTTTATGGCTCAAATAACAAATATTTTTGGATGCAGAATTCATGTAAGTGCTTTAAAAAAAAATAGGAGCTACACATTTTTGAAGTTAAACCCCATGAAACACTGGTCTGCTAGAATAGAAGATTGTATTTGTAATTGCAGAGGCGGACAGTAGTGAAGTATTTTTACTTTACTCAAGTAAATTTAAAAAGTAACTGTACTTTATCAGAGTGTCTTTCTTTGGAAAACTTTACTTCACTACATTCCAAAGCATAATGTCATACTTTTTACTGCACTTCATTTCATAAATAAAAGTTGTTGTTCGTATTACCTTTAATACTTAAGAACATTAAAAATGTAGTACTTTCTTGCACTCAAGTAAATCTTTGAATTACTTTTACTTGAGTAAAAGTAAGAAAGTAATAGATTTCTAATGTAATTAAGTATTAAATTATATTTAATATGAAACATAGTACAATATTATGCTTTGGAATGTTGTGAGGTACAGTTTTCTAAAGAAAAACACTGATAAAGTACAGACACCTGAAAAGTACTTTTACAGCAGAGTAAAATACTTCACTACTGTCCGCCTCTGTGTATTTGTATAAAGAAGTTGTATTTAACCTGAAATCTTTCTTTAGATTAATTCCTGTGATGATGGCTGCTATAGTGATCATTGTTCCATATTTAAAAGCTATTATATCAACATTTTCATACTCTTTTATTTCACTACTGACACCCAAAGTTAAAGCCATTCTCTAAAAAAATGAAAATTCTGTCATTTATGCACCTTTGTGTCATTGCAAATCTGTTTGACTTACTTTCCTCTGTGGAACATTAAATAAGAATTTTAAACTGTTTTTGTTCATACAAAGAAAGACAAAACAACACTTTTATTGAATAGATCAACACTTTATTGTATAGACCCACAAAAAAAAAAAAAAAAGATTTTACAAAATAGCTTTGACAGGTTTGGAACAACATCACATTGAGTAAATGATGACAGAATTTTCATTTATCCCTTTAATAAACACTTTCATTTCAAAGTAACAGTATTCAATTCATATTAAAGGATATGCTAGATTGTTGGAGCTGTGGTATAGTCATTGATAATTTTGATAATAAGAAGTCAATGTCAATAAAAGTTGAAAAAGACCTCCCCCCAAAAATTGCAATAGTTTAAAGGTATTGGAAAAGGTTCAGTAGCTGCTGTGTAAAGTCGAAAGTTGTAAACTGGAACAGAGGAAACTTCTCCTCAGAGCTTTGCCCTTTTAGCAGACAGAGATTAGTCGCCACACTCTTCACGACTCTGGATAAGTCAGCATGCTTTATCGCAGACTGTGGATCTATCCAGCAGTGCTTAAAGTCAAGTTGTTTACATGCACTTTATATTATAGATTTACTATATCTGTCATAAAACAGGTGTAAGCTGGACCATTAGAGAAGTTTCTGTTGGATACAACGCTCTCTCTGAATGACAAGTGATTTTTCTTTCCACATTAAAGGTGAAAGTACTGCACAACATGATACAATCACAGCCAATCAGGAGATATTTTATGTGAAATGTGGTTATGTGGAGTGGAATATTGGGCTAGTGAGATTTCATTGTGGGTGGGGCTACCCACTGAGTCATGTGAAGCATTAATATGATTAGGTAAAATACGACAAATTATGTTTTTATTGTCTTAACTCAGTAATAATTTGTTCAGATATATTAAGGCATGGAACCTAAGTGTCTTTCCTAATATAGCACAGCATGTTAGATATCATGGAACTTCCTGCCTACTTGTCACATTAGATTACTCAGTATGTCCCAGTGTTTTGGAAATGTTTAGTTCTGACATATTAACTGGGCAAATGAGTTGAAAGCTTCTTCTTAGACATAGACAACACCTTTTCATCATAACGTCCTTTGGTTTGGGTCTCTTATGGATGTGGTTAAAGAAACGCAGGTGTCAGTTTAAAGATTTTTTTTTTCTTGAGAATTCTATATGACCATCATAAAAATACCCTTCAAAAGTTTGGGGTCAGTAAGAAATTAATACTTTTATTCAGCATTTTCATTGATCAAAGTGACAATGAACATTTATAATGTTACAAAAGATCTTATTTTAACTTCCTATTCATCAAAAGGATTCTTAAAGTTTTTGATAATAAGAAGAAATGTTTCTTAAGCACCAAATCAGCATATTAGAATGATTTCTGAAGTATCATGAGACACTTGAGACAAAAAAAAATGAAGTAATGGCTGCTGAAAATTCAGCTATGCCATCATAGGAATAAATTGCATTTCAAAATACATTAAAATAGAAACAGTTATTTTAAATTAATTAATATGTTACTGTATTACTGTTTTGCCAGTAGGCTTTTTAGCTGCTTTTGTAGCCACATGTCAGACAAAAGAAATAAATGGGGTATTTTTATATATTATCTAAGCTTTGTCTCTTTTGAAAAGAACCAGTCCCCACTAATCACATTTGTTTGGGAGCATATAGCATTAGCAACACAGTAATGTCATATTCTGTGAAAAAGTATGTTTGGTGGAAGTTAGAGTATAGTCAATCTGGATGCATGTATTCACTTTTATCAGGGCCTCTTTGTTTGGCTCATTGCTCTCGCTTTCTGTATTAATGAGTGTGTTTTGCTCTGTGCATTTGCTGCTGTTTGGATTTGTTTGTCTCAGTTTGTTAGGGGTTTAAAAGGCTCGAAATAGCTCACCCCCTCCCCCACCCTACCAAATATGGCAAAACATGCTGCCAACCAGGATATTGTTTTTCCTCATGACTGTTCTAGTTTATGAGAACTTGTTCCCACACCTCAAAGCATTTGCTAAGGCCTGCTAATTGACTGTAATGCCTGATGTTGGCTTGAGAGCCTGCAAGCATCAACTTGGACAGTGTATATGCAATTATAGTGGCTAACACTGGTCACAACTGGTGTCTTAGCATTTAATTAGTTCTCTTTTTGCAAAATTGTGGCCCGCTTAGCATCTTCAACTGAGCGTAAACAGACTTAAGAGGTCCTGAAGGGGGCCATAGACTTTATGCTTCCACGGGGATTCAGGAATAACGTGCTGCTTATGAAATAATAATATGTCGGTGTAGCGTCTGGACCAATCAAAAACACAATTTTTATTGTACAGTAAGAAAGTTATTTCCATTAACCAGGAAATTAACGTTCTTAGAATTGACACAGTTGACCACAGTAGAGGTCAAGCTAAATATCTACAGCGGATCTAAATATTTATAATTAATTATAACTAGTTATGATTAATTATTCATATTTCCCCATGAGCTGTTTCGCTACATCGGGTATGAACATGCAACTGAAATTTGCACATGAAAATATTTGAGTCTTATATACCGCCTATGACGATGATCTTGGTGAAAAGTTAACATGCAAATAGACCCCCCTTGTCTTCTCTCCTTTGAGAGCAGTATGTCCATTGTCTGGATTATATAGTTTATTTTGTTTATTTTTCTAAAACAATTAAAGCAGTTGGTTATGCATTTCATAAGTTGTCTTTCAGGAGAATTACTCTAATGTAGTCTGTTTGAAGATGCTCTTAAGACAGGATCCCAAGTGAAAGGAAGGTAGACACTTTGTGCAGCAAAAGGATAGTGAGACTAATTGCAATTCATCTAATCAGGAATTCTGTGCATGTCAGTGTTTATTCTTCAGTGTAAACCATTTCATGCTGATTTTAAGTGCAAATGCAGGGAAATGTACTGAATATGAATACTGCATATGGACCTATTCTTACCTCAGCCTAATGTTTTGCCATTACCTTAAAGGCATACTATACCAAAAATTGAAGGCTTTGTTATTATTAAATGTACTCACCCTCAAGTTGTTCCAAATCTGATTTTCTTTCTTCTGTGGAACATAAAAGTTGAATGTGTAAAATGACGTTGCAGTTATTTCTGCCAAGACATAATGCAAGTTGTAGAATTTCATTCTACACTGACTTCAGGTGGAACTAATGTTCTGTTGACATTAGAGAAACCTAGTTCCTGTGGTTGGCTGTTTTTGACCAATCAGCATCTTCTATTCACACTCAAAGCTCTTCTTCACCTTTTTGCTGTTTTTTTTTAATGCACTCTCACCCAACATGGGCCACCCTCTCTTCTTTTTCTTTCCCTCGAATGTCACTGCACCTTCCCAGTGCATTCTGAGGCCTTTCACAATGAAAGAGGTATGAGAACGAAAGCATGAGAGAGAGAGAGAGAGAGAGAGAGAGAGAAACATGTCAGCTTGCGCCCTCAGTCACGGCCGGTTAGTTAAAGCAAATGCCGTTGGCCTCCTGAGAGAGCGCGGGCCGGCCGAGGGTGCCAATCACAGCTGTACCCGGGGCTTTCCTGTGTTCCGTTTGCCGCAAGCTACTTTTTATTAATTTAATAAACATCCCGCAGAGAGCGGTGAGCTTCAGCCACCGACAGCAGTGCTGCTCAGGTCCTAATGAGAGGAGCTTACTTTAACCCGACACACATAAAGGAGACAACGGCAACAAACGTATCCACACAACCTTTGACAGACACAAACAGACTCTTTAACATCTCGTGTAGCAGAATGATGTGGGCCGGGACACACTCAGTCTTATTTATTTATCAAATACCTCACTCATTAGTATTCTGGGATTGGCAGGCACTTTGCAGGGGCCAACAAAAAACACCTTGCAGTCGAAAAATAATGATGAGCTTACTTTAAAAGCGGCTTCTTCTGGCCCTAGTCGGCTTAGCGTGGACGGTAGCAGCAACGGTAGTCATTAAACATGCCCTCTTCCTCTCAGCTTATGAGTATACACAGAGCAACATGGTAAAAAATGCTCTAACCATTACCATAATGCCTAGATAACGGGGACAAGAGCCTAGATGTCAAACATTGGAAAGTGTAAATTCCCCGTAATAGAAATTTCACTTTGTTTGCCTTCATTTCTCTCCCTCTCTATGTTCCCTCCTGTTCCCTACTCTCTTTATTCTGTACCGCTACATATATTCATGAATTCATGTTTGTGATGAAAACTTATGCGGATTGAGAGGGAAAAAAAAACAAACATAAAGTGTATCTTGACGAGGATCTGCCTCGTTTCAGTGCCAGAGAGCTGCACCAGCTTCAGTCCTCGGGGGACGCGCCAGGACGGTAGACCCTCATTCCGTATTTCCCTTTCTCTTTTCTCCTACCCCCTCCATACTGCGCTCTCGCTCTCTCTCCATCCTCTACCTTGGCCCTCCCTCATTTTCCCCCCCTGTCAAAGTCAGTTACAGACGGAAGATCTCTCCTTAAATAATTCACAGGTTGATTAATAGACTCACAAGGGTATAATTAGACAGGGGAGAGACAGTGGCTAGTGTAACCAGTACAGTGCTTAGGGGAATTAGAGAGTGGGATTAATAAGGAAACCGAGAATACTGCGAGTGTTCAGAAAATGTGTTGGTGGTTCAGGTTGGAGAGCAGAGCGGGTTGGAGATGGGGGGAACGGGGGGGAGGGATGTGTGCTGTATGAAGCACTTTTTTTTTCAGGAGCAGAGAGCCAACGTTTGTTTGATGTGGAAATTGTTTTGAATCCAGTTTGAATCCGTCTCTTTAAATTTTTCACAAGTTACAGGGACCCCCTTGGTATACCACACTTTTCTAAAGGAAATAAAATTAATTTGGCTTTCCTTTTTACCGTCTTCCTTTTTTTGTGGCCCCTTTCTGAAATGTCTTATCCAGCTCTTTCCCCTTCTCTTTTCTTTTTTATTTACACTCGTAGATCTATAGGAGGAAGCAGAGCTGCTATCATCAGCATATAAACTCAGTGGCGTCGCCTCTAAAACAGGATTGGGCTGCTTTTGCATTCTGAAAGGGATGAGTTTTGTTGTGCGAGATTGGCGTTCGTTGCGAAAATCTGCCAGACAGATCTCTGCTTCAAATGTAAACAGCTTCTTATCCCTTCGCCTGCACAAACCAAATCAGAAATGAAACAACATTTTTTTTCACAAAAACACATTTCAGAGATGTTTCTGTTCACCCTTCAGCAAGAGAGGAGGAGACTTGTGGGACTTAACTTATGATGCTGCAGATTATTTTGCTGTCTTACCTCTTGTCTTTTGTTTCTCATTTGAAAGAGGCATTTGTGAAATATATTCTCTGTCCTGTCCCATGTGTGTGTTTTAAATGGAAGACAGCAAAATCCTTAGCGTGGTCTGAATTGGTCCACCAAACAGAGCTGGTTGTATTTATCTGCCTCTTTTCTCTCTCGTTTTCCTCCATCTGTCTCCTCCAGATGTTTTCTTCTGTTCTCACGATGCATCTGATCTGTCGGTGAAGAAAAGGCAACATGACAGCGCTGTTTGCACAAGCTCATCCTGTGCCACTTCAGCCTGCGCTGCAAGACATGCATGCAATGAACCCCCAGGTGATTCGAGTGGGAGGTTTATTTAATTCAGTTTATCTCTTAACATGAGAATAGCTTGATTAAACTTAATTTGGATTATTTTGTATATTTCTGTTCTTCTTTTGGAAACGTAGTTATATATAAAACATAGTACTATAGTATCAGTGTTATGGAAGCTACTTGTATAGTGTAGCTTGCTATACAAGCTTCTCAAAAATTAAAGTAATTAAAAATTAAAGTAGCTACCTTGACTAGAAAAAAGCAGTTTGCTACAGTACAAGCTGCTAAAAAAAGTTTATGAAAAAAAAGCTAACTACTTTAAAGCTACTGTTCTTTTTTTTTTTTTTATTTGTTTATATTTTTAAAAAACATTTTAACTAATATGGTGAAATCATTTATATCTTATAAAGAGATATTTGGTAATACATTAGTTACTGACATTAGTTAACATAAACTAACAATGAAAAATACTTCTAAAGCATTTATTAATCTTAGTTAACAAATGGAACCTTCCTGCATAAAAACAACAAACATTAGGGTGACAGGGTAATACATTTACACTAAATATTTATAGCTGCAACTGCGAAGACATAGTGATGTATAGCAGCATTTAACTATATATTCCGCTATCAAAAATGCAAAATTGCATGGCACTCAATTTGAATCATTTTAAACCAACTGATAATCTAGAATGATTTGGACTTTCTACTGTTACAGAAAAACAATTCTTCACTAAAATTAATCGAACGTTCCCATGCTGTGTATGGAAATAAGGGTTGTTTAGTAAGAACCGATTCACTAGAATTATTTTTAATTAATTAATTAATTAATTAATACTTTTCCAAGGCTACATGCATTTGATTATTACATCAGGTGCTTCACATTTAAAACAGCAATGTAGCATTTGGTCGCACGACACGTCGAAAAATGATAAGTTATTGACAAAGACACAATAATTTGAAAACGACTGTACACCACTGATATAGTTTATGTAGTTAGGTTAGTAGCATTGATACTTTTAGTAGCCTAAAGGGGGCACCGGTGTTGCCAGCAGTGTTGGTTTATTTATCTAGAATGGCATTAAAGCACTGTACACCTGATAAAGGGGGTGTCAGGAGGCCTCTGAGTCTGACAGCCTCAGAGGCTGCTGAGTTTTTGCGATTTGATTGCTACGCTGCCAGAACAAGGAGAGCCTGTGGCAACTTTGAAGTTTTGACAGACGAAGGTCTCTGAACATCCCTTAATCTTGCCTTTCCTCAGACAGTACACACGGCAAGTTCACGCTGTTTGCTTTCTGCTTCTTAATGACGCAAACCATTCACCCACAACACATCATAACATTTCATCTACCTTAATGCAAGCTGGCTGATTTCCTCAGACGCAAAAGCCCCTTAACTCTCTCAGAAACTAGCCGTCTCCAAAGAGCGTACGCGTGAGCGTGTGGGAAGACGAGGCTCTCTGCTGTGTGGCGATGAGCTCTCGCGTATCGTGTGGGGCTTTTTGATCGTACCTGAGTGTTTTTGTTAGCATGCTGCAGGAAACTGCCTGGTGTGATGTGTTGAAGATCAGATCAATAGCTAGCAACTGTAAACGGATGGCTCTGTCAGAATGGATTGTCCTGAAGCAGACATTGACGAGAGACAGGCTGTACGCTTAACATGCCTTCATCAAACTTTTTTTGTCCCACAAAACGGAAGTAGAATGAAAAGGGAAATAAACTTGATTCATAAACAAAATGTAGCTTTACTTCGCTTATTATTTATCATATTTAGGAATATATTAGGAATCTGAACAAACTCTTAATTTCTAAGTATTAAACTTAGCTCTGTATTTTATCATTTGTGCTACAGGCATCAACGTTACCTCAAATTGTGCAGTTTGCAATCAGTCTTATTTTCTTCTTCTGCTGAACACAAAATAGGGATTTGTTGAATAATGTCTTCGTACCTTTTTGTCAATTCAGTGAAGTCTTTTAAAATATCATCCTTTTTGTTCCACACACTAATCTATATATCAGTGGTTCTACAGAAGAAAGGAAGTTGTACAGGTTTGGAACGACATGAAGGTCAGTAAATGAGGACAGAAGCTGGAAATCCTTGGACAATGGATAATTATACAGTTTAGTGGAAATTATACAAAAATCTTTAGTATTTTTTGGCTGATAATCCGATATACACTACCATTCAAAAGTTTGGGGTTAGTAAGGTTTAAATAATAATATTAAAATTAATAAATGAATACTTTTATTTTTAAGGACACTTTAAATTGATCAATTTGATCTGTTGACTTTCATTTTATGGCCAAAAACACAGAGACATTTTTAAAAATTTTCTTCATTTGTGAAACAAGCCAAACAGGTTTGGAGCGACTTGACATTAATGACAGAATTTTCATTTTTGGGTGAACTTTCACTTTCATATCAGAGGTTTTATACTTATGAATAGCTTTGTCAACTTGAGACCTGTTTCAGCAGTTTCCTCACTCATTTAGTAACTTTCAGATGATCATGTTGTGTTGTCCTGTTCTAGTCATACTTTCTGTCTCTCCCACCTTCTGGAGCTGTTTAAACAGGACCCAGTCAGCGGGGGATTAGGCCTCATTACTCCAGCTAAAGCTATGCCGTGGACCCTTCCACCGGCCCTGAACTGCCTCTGGTTTAGACGTGCCAGAGAATATTCATACTTACCCTGGGGGAGAGAGAGAGCATTAGGGAGGCTTGAAAGGGCTGACACAAACATGGAGAGTGGATGAAAGGCAGAAGGAAGGAGAGGTTTAAAGCAGGAAGTGGAAAGAATCAAAGGAAGAGTGAGCGACAGAGAGAGAGAGAGAGTGAAGGCAGAGCATCATGATTGTAAATCTTGGCTTAACTTCTCCAGATCTGTGGCATCAACCACCTGAGCTGAGCAATGCAACAATTATCCTTCCAGTACCCACACGGGCAGATTAACATCTCCACTCCGATTACACCTTGACCTGCTCCTCTCCTCTCTTCCTCTCCTCTTGGCCCACGGGTGTCTGATGGCACGGGCTGATAATCATGCTCCTCTACCTGAAGAACGTTGTGCGAACTGAAATGGGGTTGAGATTGTGATACTTGAACTGGACTTGTTGGTCAGTGCATCAGTGAACCAGGTTTGTGAGTCTTTGGATCAGGCTGGTTTGTCTGATAGCAAGAGGTCTTGGTGGGCCAGTTTGCTCTAGATGAAACCACAAATTGTTTTTTGGTCACTTTTGAGAAGTTATGTCCCTCGTGGCATTCATAAAATAGGAAGAAACTTTCCACTGCATCCGCATTTGTAGCACAAACCATTGGCTAAACATGAACTCTATGTCTCCTTCAGCGCTGTTGACTCAACTTACATGTGCATTATAGCTCACGTGCATTTGTACGTACACACCGACCCATATACAGTTGCGCCACTTAATGTGACCGACCCTGGTACCCCTTTCTGTGGCTACACTGCACAGGAAGACACAGTATACAGCATTAACAGTATACATTATGGGTGGCATATTAGAAACATATTAGTTTCAGTTGGCTTGTATCATTTCCCAATACTATTTCACATCTCTCTGTCCATCAACTTCCTTGTTTTTTATTTTTTATTTTCAAGTGTGTTGTAGAACTTTCTTGTGGATAACTACATTACCCAAAATCCACCATTCAGAGAGGTCATTGTTATTATGGAAATGTAAATTAAAATGTAAAATAAATGTATATTGCAGCAAAAGAGCAATAAACTTTTAAAAGTTTTTTTTATGTTTATAATCAATGAATGAATCAATAGTTTTATATTGTACTGTCATTTTTGATTTAGGCCATTTGCAGTGCTTAATGAGAAGGTTTGTTCATTTGCTTAATTAATATTGTAAGGGCACAGTATTTTTATTTGTAGAAATGTATTTTTATATATGCTGGAAATAATATAAAATTCTTTTTTTAAATATAACTTTTTACAAAAAGAGAATTTGCAACAATTATACAGTTATAATGTAACTCCATAAATGCATTAACATGCTTTTGATAGAAAACGATAGTTTTCTTCATATTCTTACTGATATCTTTATTTTTAAATACCTTGTTGCTTCAGCAAAATTTGCAGTGTTTGTAATTTGTAATATTTATCTAGGAACTGGTTGATTATTGAACAGTTTTGAATGCTTCTGGAAATGTTGCCTGCTGCAAAAGTGAGGGGTCACTGTTGTCCTCTGGTAAAATCATAAGTCGAAAAAATACATAAGCAGCATACATCATTATTTGCCTGATATTTCAGATGGCAGGGGGTTGAATAGAGCAAGCACACACATTTGTGTTTTATAAAATTGTGGGGACATGCAGTTATGCACACACACACACTCAGAGAGTATTCGGGAGAGATTGTCAAACATTGCCAATAAAATACAATTAGATATGAGAAAAAAATGCTTCATTTTGAGAGACGCCAGCCCTTCAATATGTGTGATTTAGCTCAAATCCTGGACAGAGCCACCATTATATAATTGAGGAAAAAATCAATGTAAGCAGTAGACGTGGCCGCTGTGAGCAGGGTTGCATTCATATTGAAAGTGTGCGGGATCGATCGGTGTCTGGGATTGGTTTAGCTTCACTACCCTAATCACACACCGTGCTGGTCGATGCCGGAGACTGAGCTATTGCCACTCACAGCATATGTTAACATTAGTTTTTCTCTGCCTGTTTAAAAACTGCACCTGAGATCTTGGCCATTTACTGTCAAAAAAATAAAAATAAAAATAAAAAACAGGGATTATATTAAAGATTGCCTGAGGTGTGAGTGAGATTCTCTGCCCCGCTGGTTGAGGACGTTTGGGTGGGCATTGGAGGAGAGAAAAGAAACACATAGGATATTTATTTTATCGACGTTCTGCTGTAGAAACAGGAAGATTTAGCGGGGCTCAACTGTTAAAATTCCCACAGAGATTTTTTCTTGCACATACACATACACACACATACACATACAAACACAGTCGGTTTTTCTAAGAAGGATGAAAAGCAGTCAGTCAATATTTGGGCTGATTTCCACTGGAATAAAACTTAAATAGGAAATCAGATAAATCTGTAGGTTTAATCTGAATACATTCAGGATTCAATTACAATGAGATTTTGATATTGATGTCCTGAGGTGTTTATTTCAGTTCAGATCATTGATGTAGCTTCTCATATCTTTAATATTTGGAATTTCAGGCATGCTATGAAATTATTAATTTAGTCAACAGAAAACAGCTTTTGCAACCAATTTTGCTTCTGTATGTAACATATTTGAGGATATTCAGTGAGAACAAAATATAGGAGTTGATTTTATGCTTTATAAACTGATTGGATTGTGAAAAGTTGCTCTGATTTATTCTCTCTTTTTTGAATAACATGCATTGATGAATCACATACAAATAAACAAGTGATGTTTGTTAGGAAAGTAAATAGGGTCCATTTTGATTTCATGTTGACTTTTTAATCTATGTTAAACACAGTATCATTAAATCTGAATGACCATAATTCAGTATAATTTATTTAAATACTTATCTTATAAGCAAGTAAAATTTGTGCAGGGACACATCAGATTTGAAGAAAATGCGGGTGCATTTTGTGTTCTTTAACTTGCTCTGTTTTTGATTAGTCTAGGCCAGTGGGAAGCCATGCTCTTGAGGGAGATGCATCTAGAACCGCAGCTTCCTGTAGACCCTCAAATCTGCAGTTGTGCATATTAGGAGTATTTTAAGATTCCGATGGGGAAGAGATCATAGCGTGCTTCCATATTAATTGCCCTTTGGAATGGCCCAATTATGCTATTAATGGGCCCCGGTGTGAGAACTAATGGCTGGAGACCTTTTTTGCATAGCATTAGCTTAATTGAGCTGTAGATAGAGGCCTAGTGTGACTAGCAGGTCAAGCTAATGTTACCACTGGTCCAGCAGAAGACCTTTAACTGACAGCTATATTCATTAACAGCTATCCAGTTACATAGGTTTTAAAAGAGATGAATTAGTAACATGTTTGGTGGAGCAGCATATTGGTCTTCAGCTGAAAAATAAAAATAAGGTTTAAGTTTATATCATTGGATGGAAAGTCTTTCTATACTGTTAAGCTGCCAAAATATGCGGAAAAAATGTGCAAAATATCATTTTAGTGGGTTCTTACAATACTGTGTGGTTGATGATGGATTATGTGTTTTAATTGCACAAACAGGAATAGTTTGTACAATCTGTGGATGTCAGTACACCTATTAGGCCTGAATCTAAATGAACGAGTTTCTGCTTTTGGAATAAGTCAGCATTTTACAGTAGAAAAGTCCTCCTACTTATGGAAAGTCCAGCTGCATCAGAAAGTAGGCTGAACGAAGCAGGTCAGGCAGGAAGCTCTTTTGTTATGTAAAGAGCTGCTATTTGATCCTCATGCAGGAAAAAAAGGAAAAGAAAAGGGAGCCGTTCAGATAAACTTGCCTCATCAGATAATTGAAGATACCTTCGCTCCAGTTTCTCTCTTTTGCATAAATGTCTGATCAGTTTTCAGAGGCCGATAACGGCACGCCTGTCCCTCTGCTCGCTCCTCTGGAGTTCTGCGGGATCTCTGAAGAGCTCCAGCATGGTGGCTGAGCTAAGAAAACATTTGCAGGATGATCTTTCTGATCTTCATCGTCATGTATAGATAACATATTCCATTGTGTGTTTTCTGTTCTGTCATTGGAAATTTCCAGTCTTGCTCAGCACTCATGATTTTTAAGCTTTTGATGTATGTGTGGAAAATGTATATTTTAATATTCATGATGTGTAACAGCTAAAGATTGTTTAGTAATAATTTTTCTCTATAAGTTCCATGGGCTTGTCTTTTTGCTGTTCTCTTATTCTTATTTAATCAACAGTAGGTGACTCACTTGAACGTATGCACTGGGAAAAAAGTTTTTTTTATCTGGTATTTCTTATTATATTTGTTTTATTCTGGTTTTCCTATAAAATGTCTAAAACGTAAAGCAATATAAATTTACTTTAATTAAATATTAAGACAAATATGTTTAATTTGAGTTAAATTAAAGTTTATTTTCTAATCCCATAATTTTTTTCTGGAGACAATAATATAATTTGCTAATAAAGCATACAAATAAACCTAAAGATTTATTATTTGAAAAAAAGGTAATCTTACACAATTTTGCTTCTCAAGTAAATTTATCTTGTTGTAAAGATGGTTGCAATATTTTTACTGGAAACCAAGACACTAATTAAAATGTGTTTTTTTCCCCCTGCTGTGAGACTTTTCAAACAAAGGCACATTTTGGCTACAAAGCAAACTACTGTTCCTAAGTTTGCTGTAATTATACTACACCAGCCGGTTCTTCTGTTTGCATTAATCTTTCTGTTGGTGCTCTGCTCCGTTCGCTCTCCAGTAATATTCATCTGTCAGTTTTAGTCGGAACTCTTCCCTTCGCTTCCCTCCTCCCTCTTCCACCTCTTCCTGGTGCCAGTCTTTAACTACTCTCCACGTTGGCCACTGCTCTGCTTGTTACAGGCCTAACACGAGTGCAAACAATCAAAGTCTTTGGGAACACTGAAATATGCATGGCTATCCGTGACAGACAGATAAAGCAGGGCAATTAGCCACGTAATCCTAGAGTGGCGCAAGGACTCGTCAGCCTCAGCTGTCCTCCCTCCCTCTCTCCGGATCTCTTTCCTCGTGCCACTCTCTTGCTCTCTATTAGTTAAATGTACTTTGTGTGTCGGCTCCCCATCAAATCAAGTAACACTTCCTCTAATTGGCTTATAAATTATACAGCTGAGGCAGCATTATAATTTCATCAGTGGTAAACATTGCAGGGGCAGTCGGTAAAGAATCTATCCCTCATTAATTTCTTAATTTGGGTAGATGGAACGAAGAGGAAGAGAGAGAGGTTGAGGATGAGTGAGAGAGCCAGAGCAACGGAGAGGGGAGGATCGGATGAACGAAAGAAACTCGGGGATGAAGGGACAGATGGTTAAAAAAACCAGGAGGATGTTGCCGGCACTTTTGTTAATAAATGTCAGATGAAATCCAGGCAGTGGCTCCCTTCTCGTGACTTTTCTCACTCACACATTTTCTCCCTTTGTGTTCTTTTTTTACTCCGACTTTATGAATATTTCATAGCAAAGGTCATAAATATTCATTCCAATAGCTTTGCATAGTAGTTATTACCGTTATTTCTTTTTAAAAAACAAAAATACTCATTATATATTCTTCATACTCTTCCCCTGAAATAATTACAAGTGCGGATATACCGAAACACACACACACTCCATCGCAGCGAGTGCTTTATTCCATTGCTTTATGAAGTGGAGACAAATGAATGTACAGTTCAGTCATAAGTTACTGACTTCTTCAAGCTGCTGTGCCTCTTTAGAGATATTCTCAAGAAAAGTGATTAACTTTTAGCATATTATCATATTTAAGGGCTTTTAAGATGCATACAATGCTACATTCACATCTAAAGGGCTGTGTTAATCCACTCTCTGCAGGTCGCCGAAAATTCAGGTAATTTATGCGGAAACTGTCCTAATGACATATGCTTTGAGTTGGAGTTGCACTCATGCATCCGCGTGAGTTGTATCCTGACTGGGTCCCATCTGTCTCCGCTCCTCTCATGCTGTAGATTTGGACTGGCTGCTTCCACCTCCTGTCAGATTAAACACGGAAACATATGAATGACTGACTGCTAACTGCTTCCATTGTCATGTCACGTTAAGTCTCCAGTTGCCACCGTTTTGATTGCTCATTTCGACCATTTCTGGGCCTTCTGTGCAGTGCAGGTTAATCTTGACATTGTCTGATCTTTGGGAGACATATTTTTAAGCAATCTTCAAAATGAGGGCTTCCTTGTGTCTCTGTGGTGAAAGCCAACATAAAAGGGTTTGGAAAGAGTGGGAGAATCTTCAGAGGGGAAGTGCGCCGCCGAAATGGTGTGAAATGCAAACGCCCAATGGCTTGTCTTTCATGGCTTTTATTCAATAAAACAGAGCTCTTTTTATGTAAGTCTTTTGAGTCTGACACATAACACCCACACTCAGACAGGATCAGAAATGGCTTTGCCACTAGATGATGATGATGATTATTACACATTTCTAATTTGATAATTTTTTTGAATGATCATTGGATTTGACACAATCATCAGGTGCATGATGCAAGTGCCATGTGCTAAAATATTTTCTGCTTTGCTGTGATTTCCGGTTTTCATTTCTGGTATGAGAATAAAATTTCTTTACATTTTTTGACAATAAATTCAGTGGAATTTTCATTTATCATCTTGTTTAAAGGATGCATACTTGCAAATCTGTTTACCAATATGGTGACTTTTATATATATTTTTAATTATCACATTACACACAGGACTATAAATATATAGACACACACACTCTCCTGACGCTTCCTCTTGTCTGTGGTTGTGTGTTCAGTGTGTAGCGAATGACTTTAATTAATGTTGTAGTAAAGCAGAGCTCTGGTCACGGCCTTCGTGAGGTTCTGCAGTAGTTCCACCTGAGCTGCTCCACACCACAGAACAAGCAGAAAGACTGACTATTGACATCTCACACTCACTCATACGCTCATATCAGCCAGTCACGGGTCACAGACTCCATCCCAGCGGGTCCATGTACCCATTAAAGGGCCATGTTAACAGCCTGATTTCAGAGTCGGCAGGAAAAACCAGGGGTCCCTAGATGGCCCCCAGACAGACTTAATTACTGATGAATTACTGAAGTCTGAGGGAACACTTCTACAAAGCATACTTGAGACGAAATGTATTCATGCAGGAAAATTGATGTATATACACTATGGAGTGAAACCACATCAGAAAATCTAGAGCTTTAGAAGCTATTTTCTTTTTTCCCAGTATGTCTGATAATCACATAGACCAGTGTTTCTCAACCCTGGTCCTGAGCGCCCACCAACACTGCACATTTTGTATGTCTCCCTTATCTGACACCCATTTCAGGTCCTGGAGTTTCTTTTAATGAGCTAATGAGTTGAATCAGGTGTGTTTGATTAGGGAGACACACAAAATGTGCAGTGCTGGGGGGCGCCCAGGACCAGGGTTGAGAAACACTGACATAGACATATACATGTATATGCATATTTTCATGCAGATTATACTGTGAAACTTCTTTTTGGTGTCAGAAAACTAATGAATGCAGTTTATTTAAAATTGTTAAAAGGTCTACATGAATAGAAATAATTATGGAGCCTGTTCAGACCTAAATAGGCCATTATGCTATATATACATTATTTTAAATATTAACCCTGTGTGGTACGCATTATGTTCTAAGAGTTAAATATTTTTTCCTGTTTGACTTTTTTGAAAGGGGGGGGGAAATTGGGAGACATGTCATGTCATGATCCAGAAACTAACATAAAATAATATTTCAAATAAATTGTTTTATACACTTGGAACAAGGTGCAGTGTTGTCTATGGCAACATTAACATTTTCTGTAAAACTTTGTTTGATAAAGTTAATCATGTAAAAATATCCAATTAACATTTAACATTTATGCTCAAAAAATGTAGAAAACAAACATATTTGAAAAGTTTATTTATAAATATGTACACAGGGAACAGAAACAAGGTTTTGCACTGTAAAATAAAATTAATCTAGAGCATATTATAACTCTATATATAAAGAACACTGAAATGCTGTACATTATTCACAGGGTGATTTTTGTAACAAATCAAATAAACCTTACACATGCTTTTTGATTGTAAAATCCAAGATAACTTTCTTGAGCACAAAACGGCCAACATATAAAACTGAAAAATTGTTAAATAAACAAAAACTGCAGTGCAATACGTTGTTACAGAGAATGACTTTGAGATCGATACTTAGCATATTGTTTGGGCTCAACAAATTAGGTGTTTAACAGAAGGTGACGTATATCAAAATATGTTAACTAACAAAAGAATATAAGATTAAATAATATATAAAAAATCTGTTATCTGTTTAAAGAACAAAGCCACGAACACAGAAGTTATGAATATTTCATATAGAGAAAGAACGAAACCTCCTTTTGAAGTCTTGAAAGAGCACACACAAAGAGGAAAGAGGAGGGGGCCGTAATTATTGTCTAAATGTTTTTTGACAGTGTTATATTAAAGAAGTAGGAGGTTCTGCCAAACAGAGCTAACCTCTTCAACAGGAGAAGTCTCCTCCTATCAACAAAGCTAGCACTCAAACCAAAAGGCCAAGATCCATTTGACAATCTAATAGCTAGGAAAGAAAATATGCGGCAGGGGGGAAAAAATTTGGAATTTCAATCACGTTTGCAGTTATAATCTAATCTGTGACATTTAGCACCTGCGACTATTAATACACACTCTATATTGTGTACAACTGAAATCCAAATAGCTTTTCATTTTCTCTTAAAGTGTCATCCTATTACATCGTTTAAAAACAGCTTTCAAATTCATGTTATTAGATGCTTATCGCAATATGTCAGTAAACAAATTTGCTGTGACATGCAGATGGCATTTGAGGTTCTGAGCGCTGCCTTTGTGTTCTAGTCGCGCTTTGATTAATACATAATGCACATTATTACCTCAATCAAACACCCCTTACATGTTGCATTACCAATTGTAATGATATGGCAACATTTCAGAACGCATCGTAATGAAGACCCTCTCTATGAATAATAAACACAAGAAAAACTAAAACACGCTGATTGCTTTATTATTAAGCCCTCTGATGGTACTGAATGCTTTCAGTGATGCTGAATGGGAGATGGGAGCAGAATTGTGAGTAATTATCAGGCCATCTTTATCTTGGGATGCCATCCGAAACCTAAGACAGGGTGGCTGAGTAGCCCTGAGGCGAGCTATCATCTTCAGTGACACTAGAGAGAGCACAGGGCAAGGCGACAAGATGTACCGGAGATGAGAATGGACATAGGAGAGCATTCTGTGGGTCCAACCAGCCCGAGTCTATCTTTGATTACCAGTGACCCCCGCATGTTAGCAACATTTCGTGGAATGGGCTCTCAGGGTTCATGACCTGCATGCGTCTTCCCTGCGACCCACAAAAAAGGGGCTAACTATATTTAACAATATGCACTCAAGCTCGCTGTGTTAATTAAAATGGGTATCACATATATGGCTGGGATCCATTCCTTATTACTGTTGCATCTCATTAAAGTTCGGCCCTTTGGAGGGGCTGGATCAGTTTTAAAACAGTTTTCTCTCTGTCTCGCTGTTTTCCATTTTCTTGTACAGTCATCTTCTTTTCCTTTAGGCCAAGGAAAAGTCATTATTTGGAGATGGAGGAGTTGGTGTTTTTGGATCCATAGAAATGTTCCCAAAGCCAATTAGGAAATGGATTTATTTAAACCAATTAAAATCAGCCACGGGAAGAGCGTGCATTTTTAATGCAAAAGTAAAATGTCATGGCAGCATAAGATTAACAAATCAAAAATATACAGGGTTAACAGAAAATAAATACAATAGAATAATTTAACACATTTTCATAGTTTTCATTATATACAAATTAAACATCACTTTTTAGCTAAAGCTTGGCTTTAAAATAAAGATCTGTTAAGAAGAAAGTCTCCCAGATGTCCTATATTAAAAAAATAATTAGTGAATACTTTGTTTCTCTTTCAAGTAATAAAAGGCATTTAGTCATTTATGTGGGATGTAGCAGTAAGAAGTAATCCAGTGGTCAGCCGTGGAGATTTTGTCATCTTTTACCCCACTGCTTTAATAGAAAGGGGAGTCACAAAAGATGCAGGGACCTTGGAGTATTTTCTTGATCCAGTCTGAATCTGAAAAGGCCATAAGTTTGTTGTTATTATATATAATCATTTACATATATTGAACATCAAATCAAGGCAGTTCATCTACATTTCTTGATGGCTTGTCTGTCTTTTCCCATTTTCTGCAACGGTGCATTTGGCAAATGGTTTCATGCAAAAGGCTTGCCATGCTAGCAAAATGTCAGTAGTTGATACAAATAACCAAAGATGAACATGCAAGATTAATAATAAAAAAAAAAACTAAACTAAATATTAATATAAATATTGACAAATTAAAAATTAAAACAATGGCATAATGAATTCAAGAAAAATCCTCCCTGACGATTTAAAAAATGTTTTAAATCAAAGAATTACAGTATTAAAATAATAGAGTTGCTGTATTCACACTACTAGTCCAAATGCATAAATCCAGTATTTTGAAATTTCCGTCAAACCCGTTTAAATTAATGCCTTGCCAAGATGGGCATTTTAACCAAAAAGTGCATGTGCATTTATGATCCCATCTACCTGCTAGTCAGAATTTAGCTGGTACAAAAAAAAAAAAAAAATGACATACTATTATAATTTTCATATCGACTTGGTACCGGAGTACCAGCATATTTGACATCCTAAGCTTGCACTGCTGTGGGGCAGCAGAGTTTTTGTTTTGTGTGTGCAAAGTTCCCGCTGCATTACAGAATGTGTAAGCGTGTATTGCAGTGTGGTTCTGAATAGAGATATGATACAGCATTATGGCTCACCCTCGGGCTCTGCTACTGAGGCAACACTGTCCTGCAATAGACAGCGGCGGTATGTCACACCCTGACAGGCCTGATATGACAGCGCACACCTTAGGGAGGAAGAAGGAAAGAGAAAGAAAGAGGGAAAGAGACAGTGAGACACATGAACAGAAGCGGCAGGGGAAGGTTTAGATCAGGACTTGGCAGAGATCAGAATGACAGCAATGAAGCAACTATTTCCCTGATACACCATTAGGGGCAGTAATCGCCTTTCAGTCAGGCAGATGGATAAAATGTCACGCAAGGGGCTTGAAAATGGGTCAACTCTACTCGAAACCTAGTCAACACCTACATATAGTCCAATAGAGAAAAAGTGATGTTATAGGTGAAAATTTCCAGTTTTCATGTCTGATCATGGAGGACATTATTGGCACATTCATTTAGACCTGCAACGTAATTGTAAAAATCCAAAACAAGAGCCTAGCAGACTACATTCTGGTATTCATAAGGATTAAGTGCAGAATATGAATATGGTATGAATTATATCTAAAATGACATAAAATATCAAAAGTTAATCTGTTCATCAAAGTGAGCAATCTGTGTCGGTTGTGAGCCAAGAACAGTGTCACTTTTCTTGGCACTGCAAAATATAGCCCAAGTGTTACTGAACCAGCTGTAAAATAAAATCGCATTTATATGTAAAACAGGCACACAGTATTCCAGATTACTATGTAAGTTAATGTTTTTGTGACAGTTACAGAGTTCATTTGACAATTATAGTACTCTGTCCCATGAAGTATGTCTTAGCTTTTATTATATTTATATTATAATAATTTCATACTTTTATTTACTTACTTTTAATGTATATAATTGGATTTACCTGAGCCATCTGTGCCCATTCTTACACTCTGCTCGTTTGCAGTCTGTGAAAGGCAGAACTTCTTTACAGAGGATGCAATACTCTGGAAACGTCTGTTTGTTCATCTTATTCATGATATGACCTATTAGCACCTGTGAAGGTCAAACATAAAAAAACTGACATGCAGGGTAATGTACACTTAAGGTATATTTCTAAAAACTGCCTACATTTTTATGCCTTCATCATCCAGTTTCGACCTTACAATCTTAAAATGCTCACAAAAATATCCACTTCTACATTTAAAAGCACAACTACATTTGTTTCAGGAGACAGTGAGAAGGGGGTTCACCTTGGCCGCCCTGTCTTCATTAGCAGGGTCGTTTGTGAGGAAGTCACACACACCTTTGGTAGGTATACATGTGTTCTGAGTGACGCAGGTGTGCAGGTACACCTCGCCCAGCACCTTCTTCATGTTCTCGCGGCTCAGTTGGGACTCCACTTCTTCGATCCTGCAGCTGACCTCCCTCATTTGTTCCTCACTGGACTGCTTTTCAGCTTCCCCCTGCCTGAGCTCCTCTAGAGTGGAGATCTCCGCCATCTCATCTTCACCTCCACCTGCCTCCTCATCTTCAACTAACACGTTACCTTCCCTATGAGTCGGCCGCCACAGGTGCTCTGAAGGGCTTTTCTGCATGGACTTGTAGAATGTCCGAAGAAGGAAAAGCTTGAGGCGCCATAAGTAGGTGGACCCTGAGGTTTGGAGCTTCTCATCTAGATTGTTCTGAAGAACCGAAGGGATGCTTTTATCCTTCAGTATCCGCCATCGCAGAAGATCCAGCAAGTCGGCCTTTCTGAAGAGACTGTGCATTTGAGACTCGAGCAGCTCAGCAGCCGCTTCATCTGGAGTCTTAAGGGTGATAAACTGCACCTGGTAAGTGCGATTGATGGGATGGAGCCCATTAATCATACCCTCATTGGAGATAAGAGCCAAGTAGGCACCATTTGGACTGATGGATATGCCTTGCATCCGTCGACCCGCAACTCCCTCTGGCAGAACAATCTCCTCCCATTTAAACTCAACAGCAGCGTCGGTGAAAACGGGTGTGAGCTTCTTCACCTTACCATCTAGTGAGCAGGTGAGAATAGTCCCGCCGTTATGACAGACTGTCATTGATATAATATGGGTTGAATGAAGCCCTGTGACGTGGGAGTTGTGAACATTGAGACCAGCTTTGGTGATCAGCAACAAGCACCAGAACACATAAGGACCACGTGCAGCAACCACTAGGCTGCAGTTGCATTTCTGATGTGGATGGAAGAGCGTAACGCATTTGATGTTGAGGACTGGTATCTGGTCCTTATCCTGCCACAAAACCACAGGCTGCCTGAGGGTGAAGCAACCCTTCACTGCCTTGAGGTTGACTGGAAGGATCTTTACCAGTCCAACTGAGCTGCCCACAATCAGTCCACTCATTTTCCGCCCACTGTGCTCATATTCCCACCAGGTGAGCACACTTGGTGACGACACTCCAGATTTTATGGTGTTGCAAGAAACCACTGAATCCTTTCCTTGTGGGGGCAAGCTGAACTGCCACACCACCACGTCTCCATTCTCCATAAGTACAGCCAGAAGCACGGTGCTAACATCTTTACATGCATTATTGGTCTGTACTTGCTGCATACTGCACAGACCAGACCACTCCATGCACACTGGCGTCTGCATACGAAACCGCCGTTGCAGTTCATCCAAATCTTTAATTGAGTTCGGTGGTGAGCCGTCGTTCTGAGCGGAATAGTTCCTGGATTTTAGCATTTCCCCATATAGTTCTGTAAGGTCCAGGAGAGGTGTCCAATGCAAACGCAAGTGACTGCTGTGGATTGTGAGACGATTGTCCAGTGTTAAGAAAGCAAGAAGACAGCGACCAAATTTGTCGCAGCCTAATGGTGACCAGCTGGTGTACTTAACGCCATGGAGGCGTCCACTTTGAGGATGGATGACTCTGTCCATCAGTATCATTTGGCTTGCTACTGGATCTTTACTCTTTGCAAAGCTTTCTTTAACAGTCTGCACTTCCTTTTCTAGGCCTACCTGTAACAATATATGAAAAAAACATGTATTTCATGCTTCATAAGACCTAACAAGTTTGAAAATATAATTTTCTAAAGTCTCATTTATATTTAATTCTGCACAATGTCACAGCGTGCAAATCATGTCCACTTGTCACTTTTATTTTTAAACAATTTCTTTTATATCTTTTTCATTCAAATCATAAATATAAAAAAAAAATTTTTCAATCATCAGATTTTTTTTTGATGTAGTGAGGTAATAAATCTGTTCACAGGATTAGTAAAATTGTTCACCTGCAATTTTCATTTCAGGCTAATTTTCATTTATTGTTCAAATTTCAGTGTAAAATACATAAACTGTCTGTCATGTAATATATATATATATATTAGAGCCTGCTACAGGCCCGCTTTCGAATGAGACCACCCCCGCGTCGATAGCCCCCGGGGTTCGGGAGTTAAGAGTGGTTAAATTCGTGGTCCGGCTCTGACCGATCAAGTGATCCCACTTGATCGCCCATTTGGGGGCTACCGACGCGCTTTTTTTACTCCCAAATATCGGTATCGGCCCCAAAAAAACCCATATCGGTCGGGCTCTAATATATATATTTGGTATTGGTGGAATAATCCTTCCAGTAATATCTGATAACAAAATTAAGTTTAAATTGATTTATACCATGTGTGGTATAAATAGTAACATGACCAGAGCAGTTTAATTCCAGTTTGCCTTCTGAAAGAAGATGTCCATGTCAAAGCAACATAAAAAGAAGCATTTAAAATACATGTAATAATGCAGATTCAATTACCATACTTGGTACATATAATATTTGAAACGTCTATTATTAATTAAAGGGGTCATATGATGCTGCTAAAAAGAACATTATTTGGTGTAATGAAATGTGTTTATGCGGTTTAAG
>NW_015558584.1:363785-363963 GCF_001515605.1 Sinocyclocheilus anshuiensis | reverse complement strand
TCGACAGCGCAAAGTTGATGTATTTCCTCAGCGACCAGCACGGATCAGCTCCAGACATGACGAAGCGGATATCTCCAACCAAAGTTCGCTTTCACAACGAAACACAGCGCCTCCACGACATGGCGGCGGCAGCAACAACAATACTACAGCGAGAATAAAAGTTATGCCTTCTTTCTTT
>NW_015558584.1:362702-363067 GCF_001515605.1 Sinocyclocheilus anshuiensis | reverse complement strand
TTTGTGATCCGATTCTCCGACCGCTCGCTCCACTTTCATCATGGATATAAGCCGTAACAATAAGAAGATGCCGATCACGGAAACTAATAGGAGAGTTAGGTAAGAATCTAGTCGTATTGCAGTTTTCTTGATTATTAATATAACTGATGATTTTAGTTGGCACTTTTTCCCCCAAACCATTCATTCAGTTTTCAAAACAAAGACACATTTCTCAAAAAGTTTAACAATGAGTAAGTTACACATTAGGTAGCAAAACTGATGACACACCAATCAGAATCTCTGCATGCTAACAACTGAGAGAAGGAGAGATCTGAGCCAATCCAATACCAGTACATTAGATAATGGAAATTTCACTATTCTATATA
>NW_015558584.1:343082-362690 GCF_001515605.1 Sinocyclocheilus anshuiensis | reverse complement strand
TTGTGTCAGGAGACCAAGAAACTGCTATAGTACTGTATACTGTAAATTTGGCCAAATGTTCAGAGGATGCTAAATTTACTTTTTTTAATTTTATTTTTTGCTGTACTGTATTGTGGTGCATGCCAAGTTCGTACAATTCTTTGGTATTTGAACTTTTCTAGTGCTTTTCATCTACTGCAAGATTACTTTACAGTAGTAAAAAAAATCTTCTCTTGTCACACAGTTTCTGAAAGCTGACACTAAACCATACACTGATTCTCAGCCTTTGAGTCAGTTTTCAATTTCACAAAACACTTTTTGTAAAACACAACACACAGTTCTCTATGTAACACACACAAATCTAACAGGAATTAATATTACGGCAAAGGTGTTTGCAAATGTTTGCTTTTGAGATGTGTTTGTGATATTTTGAATGCAGTGCTTCATTCTGCAAGAGATGCGAGGCATTTTGCATTTTGTGTGTGCAATTCTTGGATTTGTGTGTAAAGTTTTTGAAAAAAAAGAGGCAAAGTTTTGAAAGAAACATTTATAACCTGTTGAAGTTTTTTTATATTGTGCATTGACTTGGTCCCATGATGAATATTGAAATGTTAATTATTTTTCATTTTAAACAGTATAGATGATTACTTAATGGTAATACATTATGTGTGAACACAACTGTGTATGTCAGACCATAAACCCCCAAAAACTATGCATGGAGGCTTGCTTTGGTGTTGCCACCCCTCATAGACCCATGCCACCTTAAAACATATTTTCTAGATCCGCCTTGGAGTATGGTTATACTGAATTAAAAAGTAGATGTAAAAATATTCTTGGATTATCTCTCCCCACAACTGACTAAAAAAAAAAAAATAATGTTACTGTTAATGTTCATTTTAATATTTGAATATTTCTATTGCGTCTAACTGCGCAACTGAGTACTTTTTAATTAGTTTCCCACAGGTTAGCTACAATTATTAAAATAAATAAAATACATAATTAACATTTTGGCATATTAACATTCAGTTTGAGCTGGGAAAATTAGGGATCAAATAGGATAATTCATCGCAGATGATTAACACTTATTTTGCACATCTTGAGATAGATAAACGTCATGTCACATCAAAACATGGCTTAAGCTGCTTTAGTTGCAACAGTGCACGCGAGTTGGTACCATAAAGCAGTGAGCAGGAGCGCACAGTAGTTACCTTGAGATCACAAGCGATGTCCGGCACGGGGATGTGACTGCGATGCAGCACCAGATTTTGACTGAGACTGTGTATGTCACACACCAGCTCCATGATAGACACGCTGTTAGTGCTGGAGGCCGCCAGTCTGTGATCCTCTGCCCACGACAGGGGCTCAAGACCGCTAACCAGACTTAGCAATTTAATCGCTGGATCCCGCAGAACCACTGGACCCTGTCCCGCCCAAAAATCATTATCTGGTCCCGACTGGGCTTCAGGCGCAGTCCCTGCTTTCTCCGAGGTACTACTTGAGCCTAAAGCCGCCATTTTTCTGTATAAAAATAAGACCCGTCTCCAGGAAGTCACGGTGTGCTTGCGAAAACGCAGCAAAACGGCTGAATTGCTTCGCCGGGGCGAAATCATGACGTCATGATTTTAGTACTAAAGTTGCGCAGGCGCTGTGAGGGGGAAACAGGGGAACTGAATTCGCCGGAACACCTGTTGAGGAGGGATTTCACGAGCGCGGCATGGACTGGGTTGCCAGGTTGACAGTCACCCTGAAAACAATAAGTGGTTGGTTGTTTGCCTAATAATAATAATATAATAATAACAACAATAAGAAGAAGAAATTTGTGTGTGTGTGTCTCCAATGAGTGTGAATATGTAGGTATCTGTGTTCACTGTGTAGGAAAGTTGCAGTATTAACTGAGTGTTGTAAAACGGGGTGAGCTATACCATTAGTTTAATTTTTTTTAACTCATTAGCAGAGGTGGAAAGTAACGAATTACATTTACTCGCTTTACTGTAATTGAGTAGGTTTTTTGTGTACTTCTACTTTTTAAAGTAATTTTTAAAATCTGTAATTTTACTTTTACTTAAGTATATTGTTTTAAGTATTGTACTTTGCTACATTTTAAAACACATTAATTACTGAGTAAAAAAAAATATTGCTCCCTGGAAACTACTGCAGTAGGCCTAAATAATGGGCAGGAGAGCAAACGGGCGCTAAAACCACAAGAAAGATGCAGACGGACAAGACAGGAGTTATGGTGCAGACCCAGCTGAAAATGAAACCCCGTCGTATTCTGCTGAAGTTGAACCTATGAGTTGAACTCGAAGGAAATGAAGTGACCCCCTGGCCATATTTAAGCTCTATTATGCACTGTAAACTGTGTTTGCCAAGGGAGACCAAACTAGCAGCTTATAAAATCTCGACATCAACCCTTCGCAAGCATGTAGAGGTAAGGTAAATACTTGCATCGTTGCATTGGTGGTTAAAATTAAGCTTTGACAGTTTAGCAATTTTTTATTTATTTATAATTTGACGTAAAGTATCTTTTGATTTTTTTTTATTATAATTTGAAATGAGTATTCAACATTTTATGACTTATATATCAAAACATTATTTCTGCATTTGTAACTGCAGGTTAAATGCATTAATGTCCTGCATTAAACAGTGTGTAATCTAAATGCCACTACAGATGAAGCTTCTGTGTTTCCTCTGCATTGCAAAGATTTGTTGATACTGATTTAATTTGCCTGGTAACAGCCCAAATGTCTTATTATTCTAAATAAATGATTCCTTTAATTAAAAACAACTAGTTTGAAATTTATAGGCCTATCCCAGGGGTGTCAAACTCAGTTCCTGGAGGGCTGCAGGCCTGCAGAGTTTAGTTCCAACCCTGCTCCAACACACATACCATGTAGTTTTCATTCAAATAAGCCTAAATGATTAGATTAGCTGGATCAGATGTGTTTAATTAGGGGTATATCTAACTGTGCAGGGCCGTGGCCCTCCAGGAACTGAGTTTGACACCCTTGGCCTATCCCATTTTTGCCTCCCTCCCACTGTTAAAATGTAACTAAGTAATTTTTACTCTGAGTAAATTTTAAATGAGCTACTTTTTACTTTCACTTGAGTAGATTTTTAGACTGGTACTTTTACTTGTACTTAAGTAAAATTTCATTAATGTAATGGTACTTTTACTTTAGTAGAATATTTTCGTACTCTTTCCACCTCTGCCCATTAGAAATGACCTACAGGGGCCAATCGTTATCATACATAAAAACCACCCTCATGAGGTCTCTGTAAAGATTTAGAGAAAAGGAAGAGGATTTACAGAACAAATAATTTTTTGGGGGTTGGTAAGAAAGTAAACTTCTACTTCATAATTTGATTCAAGATTGTCTTAAGTAATTGAACTTATGATATCTGAATTAGAATAAGAATACGTTGTTAAAAATTGTGTTCCCTACTAAATAGTTTGGGGTGATATATTGTGGGTATCTTTTTTTTTTGGGGTGTTCTTAAAATTGGTACAAGAGACAGTCTCAGCTGTGCTAAGTGCTTAAATTACAGATGGCATTCTAAATTGTGAAGCATTTGTCATTTGATAAGCTGACATGATCCATCAGCTAAAATCTCAGACTATTCATCTGATGTCAGAGGGACAGGTGAAAGATCATTAATTGGTGGGAGCATATGAGAAGGGTCAGGAGCCCTAACTGTGTGACCAAGTTGCAGGATATGTGTAATTAACAACCACATGCTTTGTTTGATCTGTCTAGTATTCCCACCCAGAAAGGGTTGAAAAGGAGCAGTGTGTCCTGTTTCCTTTCTGAATGCAGTCTTTGGCAAAGACTCCACTCGCAAGACACTAAGTAACTGAGTTGTCAAAAGTATTTAGCAATGCGGAGGTTTCCTCTGTAATAAAACAAATCGGTACAAATCTATGAAACAAACATGCAATTGTGGCACTAATATTTTACTCTTCCCTCCATCTATCTGTCATTTGTTTCAATAATTATTTGAATGCGGGGCCTTTGTGTATTTCAGTCTTAATGAAGAATGTATAGTATGAATATTTCAGTGACCTGCTGTGCATAATTTTCTAGGTTTTGACACAGGGGTTTCGACACCGGTTTGTGGGATTGTTGGATTAAACATTCATTCGTAGTTGTCTCTTAGATTCACTTCACACATTTAAGCAGGTCTAGTCCTACAGGGTTGCTTGGCATAACAGAACGCAATGTGCCTCATCTTGATTGTGTCTGCCTGATTGGATGTGCTGTTTTGTTATTGCAAATAGTGTGAGATTTGCTTTCTCCAAAATGCACTTAGTATGTTGCTGAAATATGAGTGCACTTTACAAGTATGATTTGCATTATATTTATATCAAACAGTATGTTAATTTAAGAAACCTCATTGCTTTAGTATGCACATAGAGGACCTGATAATTATTCATGTTATTTCAATAAAAATTTATAATGAAAATAACTCTCCTCATTTAGGTTTTCTAAATTTAAAATGATGGCCAATGCATTATCACTCAGTGTATACTGCAATGGTCTGCTTTCATCATCATTTTGTTTAACTGCTTGTACTGAATTATTTGCAATCAAAGCTGCATTAGTAGATACTAACCTGAGCATTTTTATTTTTTCAGTTGCAGACCTCTCCTCAGCTGAGCCATTTGCACATATCCTACCCGAATTCTTATGGGAAACTGTGACGGATGGTTCATCATACTTGTTTTAATTATTCAGCTGTGCAGACAGCACCCTGGGGAGATGTGCTGCGGCGCATTACAAAAAAAACACATTCAGTGATATAATCATAATGATGATAATGAAATGTATTTAGAGCACATCAGTGCCTCCCTCTCTCTCTTTCCCTCTGCCTCTAGCCGCTCTGGTGGGAGGATGTGAGCGCTGTCTGACGCAGAAGAGGCAAGTTTGCTGCGCTCTGGCCCCCGGTGGCTCCTTGTGGAGGCCTGCGGTGCCCCGCATGATGGCTCACCGGAGATTAGCCGTCAGAGCGGAGGGCTTTGCATACCTTTGCATACCTTCGTCAACTGCGAAGGCTTACCTGACAGGTGTTGCTCTCGCTCAGATCTGTTGTGTCCTCCTGAGCTGAAGCTTCAGTAGGGCGCCTGTAGGTAGGAGAAACCTTGCTTCCTACTGTCAGTCATCACAGGCCACACAGCCAAACCAAAGCTAAATCTCTCCTCAATGAGAGCCCAATGATGTCTGATCAGTGTGGCAAAAAAACACCCTAGGCGCTGCTTGAAGAGTCCTTGCTTAAATATGTCATTGAGCATTGCAAACATTTTGAGAAAGCAAGCTTTGGGAGTACTGTGTGTGATTGCTTATCATTTCAAATCTAAGTATTGTGTAAATGGAAATGTTTTCAAATGTGATATTTGAGTTTATTTGGAGTCTCTGAGAGATGTATTCAAACTCTCCTGGCATCCCATACTTCCAACAACTCTGTTCACTCTTTAGCGCATCTACAGTATGAGTTGACCTGTTTGTTAAGTTTGTATACACTCTAAAAAATGCTGGGTTAAATACAACCCAGTGCTGGGTAAAATAGGGACAAACCCAGCAATTGGGTTGTTTTGACCCAGCAGTTGGGTTACTACCCAGAAGGTTGGGCTAAACAGCCCAATTGCTGGGCTTGTCCCTATTTTACCCAGCCCTGGGTTGTATTTAACCCAGCATTTTTAAGAGTGTACACACTCACTGGAGAATTTGTGAAATAAGAACATCTAAGTAGTTTTGTATCATGTCCTGTATTAAAAGTGTGCTGTCAGGTTAATCTACCTTTAGTTCTCCCCAGAATTGCGGCATATTAACAGAAACAGGGACGTAAGGGTGCTAAAAACAGCAGAAGAGACAAATGAATGATCACATGTATGCGCAGTGATAATAGATGAATAATTCATAGTGCTTTATGATTAATTAAAACAGGCCTCAGGTCCTGTGGCAGGTACAGGCTGAAACACAGTCTGACATTCCCATGCGATCCTCAGAACATCTGAACTCTCTCCCTTCTTCTGTCCTAGTCCAGGTGGAAGACCTGTTCAGATATCTCCAGTGGCATGCAATTCCTACTTTGGGGACCATAAGTGCTCTTTTTTTTTTTTCTCCAAGGCTTGCCGGTGTGGGGATGTGCTGTATATAGTACAATCAAGAGCCTATTTATAGCGAACAGGACAACTTGACTTATGAACAACTTATGTAATTTATTGACCTCACATTAGCACTTCTCTCCTCATTTCCTCAGGATGAATCACTTATGCTTATAAGTTGCTTTAGATAAAAGTGTAAGCAAATGAATAAATGTAAACGTCTGTAACTAAATCAACATCTATAACACTGTTTTCTCTGTCCTCAGAAAATGGCCCAAGAAAATAGCAAAGTTGTAAAGTGTTCCTGACTGTTCCTCTGCTGGATAGTAAACTGTAACTGTCCCTTGGCCTGGTCCTGGCAGCTGGTGGTGGGCAGGGCATGCCCCGTGGCAGTGCTAGGGGAGGGCCGGGAGGACCAGGGCCTCGGCCTGCTCTCACCCTTGTCTTGCCCGTGCTAATGGAATAAGGCCGGGCCGCCCATATGGCACTTGTGGGAACAGTGGGACTCTGGAGGCTGGCACAGGGAGCCACCACTCTGCTGTTAGAAATTAAACAGGACAGGTCCTCACCGGGCTCTGCCCACAGCCGGATAGTGTAATGGATGGGTTTGGTGATTGGACAGCACTTGGAGCGGCCTGTGTGAACCCGCCAATGAGCAGAGCCAAATAGTTGCAGCTGTGAAAATTCAGGCCTGGAGAGTGTCCTTGACAAGTTTTGTTGACACTTTTTCCATTGGCTACATGTGCTAAAACATTTAAGTCTAATTAGAATAGATTATTAGAACTAGATCTAGACTTGGTGGCGTCCAACACATCTTTCTGGACCACTTTTGAAAGGTGTAGTCTGATCATCAAGTGACTCTAAAGTTTAGTAAACAATCTTCTCCATTCTGAATCAAGGTGGTGATGATGATGATGTATAGTCTGTTGTGGTTTGAAGGTGGTAGTACATGCCCAGCAGGACCACAGAATGTCCTTCAAGGGGAGCTCAAGGAAAAGTTTTCCTGCCAGAATCCATCAATGAGGCTAACAGAGAGAATGTGGATCAGGGCCGGAAAAGAGAGTGGACTGCAGTAGGGCAAATCAGTACACTTGGCACAAATTGTGGCTTGCTGTACGATTTTCTGTTTTATTGGATAAAGCTTGGCTAGGTGGAGCATTGCGAGATGGGGCTTCAGCAAGTTCACATAACCAGAGCAAATGCTCATGCTCACTTCTTTTATATATTATCCCACACCCGCTGTGCACAAATGGAACTTGTAGCAATTTGTAACAGCCCCTAAAAAAAGAAAGTAGATCATTATGAGAAAGTCAGCAAAAATTTTTTCCATATTTGACATAATGGTGCCTCGTTTTCCTATATGAATATTCCCGTGCATGCTCATGCCAGACTGCTAAACAGGTCACTCTCCTTCCTCTCCTGCCACCCACCTCCCTGGATCTGGAGCAAAAGCCAACCTCCCCCATCTCTCCCCCTCTTCTCTCCCGTCTCTCTGTTTTATTGGTGACAGCTGCCGCAAAACAAACTCGCGGAGTGAGAGAAATGATGTGTCAGTGGAAGGTCCTTTAGCCTGCGCCGCTAATCTGTCACACGCAGTTTGTTGTTTACCGTTCCTCCAGCTCGCTGTCCGGCCGTCGTCGAGCGTAGTGCCGTAATGGCGACAGATGCTGACCCGCAGAAGTGTGAATCTTGCCGATTTCCCCCTGCTGCCAACCTGTAAATTACAGCTATCGGGAGTAATTAGACCCGATAAAACCCTTCCAAGCTTCACCCCCCGCGTACCACCCTGACTCACTTGCTCTCTCTCTCGCTCTTACTCTCTCTCTCTTGGCCTGCCAGTGACACGAGATAGGGGGATTTGAGAGGCACAAGGTTGCTGGCATTAACCGATCCCACCGTTAACCTGTCTCTGACACCTTCTCCCCTTATTACTCTGGCACTGCCATCCTCAACAGGCTGTAAGGGACAGACAGTATGCCAGACACAAGAAAAATACAGCTACTGTACATGTCCAAAAAAAACTGCACCTGCAACTCTTTGCAGGTACATTTAATACAGCAAAAGAAGTATAATTTTGCAATCTTTCATCATGTTGTTTGTGCAAGAGCGCATTTTTTTATGAGCACTTGAAGTGATGCCACTGGGCAAGTCAAGCTGTGTCATTTTTGGCAAGCTGATTGAGCGGAATATGGTGAATGTCATTGCAGTCATACTGTCCGAGCTAATAAAATATTGTCCCCCAAAAGTGTTCAACTGTCCTAAATACCGACCTTTTCAGTCCTTCTCCGAGTCTACACTTTACATGTGCACTTGACAACCATCTCAAGTCCCCAAATACACAAGTGTGCCATCTTGGACTGAATTTCAGAGGCTGATACCACTTATTACAGGTAAGTGTCCTGTAATAATTTGAGTTAACATTGCTGACAAGCTCCGATAACCAGTAGTTTTTGCATGCAGGAAAAAACGAAGAAAAGAAAAACAATAATGTGATGCCCTGAGAAGATGCCTGGCTGTGGGTTGGCAGTCAGCCTTTGCCCTCTCCATGTCCTCCTCATAAGTCCAGATGCACGTCACTGCCTTCTGGTGCCAGGCCCAACCATAAAGAAAACAGAGTTCATGGCCCTTTAAGTAACTCACCTAGTGCTAAAGGTCACACAGCCAGGTCTTGTCATCCCCACCCTCTCTGTCTCCCTGCTCCCTTTTCCTCCTCCTGCTCTGGCATCCCTCAGTGCCCACTTCCTGACCATCAGAGCCAATCGGCAACCACCCTTGCCTCCTCCGCCACCAATGCAGAGCAGCAATCTGTCACCCAGGCACTGGAGGACACTACCCTGCTGGCCCCCTTCCGCACACCGCCGTAATGGCTTCTGGCATCCCACAAAAGAAAAGTAATGGACAAAAAGGAAGAGAGAGTTGTGGGGATAGAAATAGACAGAGAAGTCTAAAGGGGCAGTTAGTTTATAATCACTCTTCACTTTCGAACTGTCCCTAGCCGCACTCCCTGTGCACCTCCTCTCAATAACGCTCTTGCTCATCCACTCCACACCACCCTGCTTTGGCCCCATCACTTTGCACGATACTTCAGTGAATAAATGAGTCGTTTTAATCCGACTGACAAGCTGGCATTACCCAACCCTGCCCTCCATCTGTACTGGCCGCCAGCTCAGCGGCAGGCCCTGGGCAGCTCCATGTGCCAATCCAACACACACACAGCTTATCCTGGCGGCCGCTTCAGGGACAGACGGGATAGAGCTCCATGCGGCTACTACCCATCCACACCAAAGAGCTATTTATATAAGAAAAGGATTAACTGTCACAATCTTTGATGGACAGCAACATGGATTGAAATGGGGCTTGTTAATTATTCATTGATTTCTGGTGGTTCGGGTGTGTGGAATCTTTCTTGCTTCCTGCGTAGTCGCATTGAGCTTGTTTAAGGAAGGGGCATCCTATGGTCTACATAGGGTTGAAATATGAGTATGTTTTTATTTAGTTTGACACACTTGATAAGGTTTAAGAGGCTTTTACCATAGTGTTCTTGTTGCTCAGTTGGTGGAGCATGACGCTAGCAATGCCAAGACTGTAGGTTTGATTCCCAGGGAACACACTTTGCTATATTAACTATACATTAAATGTAAGGAATAATTTATATAAAATATTGATATATAATACTGAAATATTTGGAAATGAATGCACATTCTGAGGCGGTAATGTGACCATGAGCTGGATGATGCTTCAAATGCGGCTCAGCCAAATCAGAATTTAAATTCTGATCTGTTTTAAAAAGCAAATTATGTTCGTCAGTCAATCAGAGTCAAACTTTCAACAGAGCTGTAGTGTAAAAATTCACATACTTAACTCGCATATCTAGTCATATCTAACATACTTGAGTTGGGCAAGTGACCATGCTTCTTCAAGTCAGATCCCAGAAGCCTTGAAATGATAATTAAGCATTTCAAGGTCCCGTTTCAGATATTATACAGGATAGATTATCATCCTTATGTTATGCAGCATTTAGCAGTCAAAGCTTGATCCAAGTGAAAAAGGGTCTAACCCAGATTTTAGAAAATCTCACATTCTCTTGCCTCCACTCGGGTTAATTCTGCTCTGTTGTGCTTGGCACTCTGTGGGCATACTGCAGCATGGCATAGTTCTCTCGCTCTCTCTGCCTCTATCCTCTCTATCCTCTCCCAGCAGTGGGGGGTGGACAGAAACACTGGCAAATGAAGGCACTGAAACCCTCTGCTCCATTTCCTCTCTGCTCTCCACTTGTCTCTCTGTTTGCTTTGCTCCCTCTTCTCTCTTGGCCAGGTGGCACCTCTTAAACATGGCCCAGGAACGTTTGAGTGGCCGATTAAGCACGGGGCTTTTCTCCCGTGTAGCTGTAATGAGTCAGGTGAGAAAGGGTGTACTCTGTGTCAACCATCACGTCATCAAATTTCACTTTTTTACGCTGATCTAGGAGCAGTGTTACAGATGAAAATGAAGCCTCTGTGATCATTTACTCGCTCTCCTGATGGCTCCCAACCTATGACTTACCTTCTTCCATTTGAATAGGAAAAGTTTAACTTTATCTTAGGTTGCTCTTTTCCATACAACAAAAGCATATAGTGCAAAATATATTAGTCGGTTACATTGGAAGGAACCTGGAGCAATGCATCTTTGCATTTTTTCACCAAACTACAGTTTAAATTTTGTTTTGTTCCTCACACAAAACTGTACATGTACACATAAATGTACATGTAAATGACAACAGAATCTTCTTTCTTCTGTAAACTATTTTTTCAACAAGGAAACACAGAACTGCAGATCAGCGCTGTTTCCAGCATTACCACTCCAGTGTGAGACGTCCTGCTGAGCCAGTGATGGCTTAGTGTCACAATAGCAGATCATATATTCAGATTACTGGACAATTACTAAAGCCTGTGCAGTGCACTGATTTTACTATGGGTAAATAATGTTCTAAAGCCCACTTAACTGCAGTACAATCACTGTAACTGACTACAGTGGCGTACTGCTTTTGTAAAACACCAAATCTTGTTGTTTATTATTGTGCCTTGCTCCCTAGTCAGGTAAAGTTGTGATTAAACAGAAGTAGCGACAGTATGACAGACATACAAGTTAAAAGGTTTAGCGAAAAATGGACTTTATTCTATCCATTGGTTGTTGATTGGATGGAGACAAATCTGAATGCAGGCTTGCAGTCAATTCTAAGAAAGGGCCGTACAGTTTAAATTTTGTTTTGTTCCTCACACAAAACTGTACATGTACACATAAATGTACATGTAAATGACAACAGAATCTTCTTTCTTCTGTAAACTATTTTTTCAACAAGGAAACACAGAACTGCAGATCAGCGCTGTTTCCAGCATTACCACTCCAGTGTGAGACGTCCTGCTGAGCCAGTGATGGCTTAGTGTCACAATAGCAGATCATGACTGTTTGAGTAGCCAGTGCTAAACCGCAGCTGGTGACTTTCTGCCTTTTGATGATGGGTGTTCACATCAGAAGGGCTTGTAAACAGAAGGGAGTGTTTAACAGCCTTTTGTTGAAATGCTGATCTATCCTTATTTGCATGGCTGTAACAGTACTGTGCTGCAAACTGTTCACTAAACTGTCTGTTGTTTGTTCTTCTGCGAGGCGCTCGTAATAAATCTCAGTAGGGGTTGATGACACTCATATTTAACAGTCATGGCATGATGAAGCCTTTGGGGCTTTTTTTGAAGTACTGCTATAGAAGTTCTTTTCCTTTGTAGTGGCATCTAGTCAACTCCCAGAGACCAAAAAATGCATCAATTGATTATATAGGTTACCACCCGACCATGACAGCTGTGTTGCAGCGGTGCCCAAATAGAAATAAATCATTGACTTTTTTTCTCAGTTAAGTAGGTTAATAACTGAAAATGGTGTGTAATGTTTTATTTAACTTTAGGGCAGGGACAGTGAAAAGGGCCAGCACATGTTATGGAGGGCTGAGGGAGGTGCAGCGAGCTTCATTCGCTATGGGGTGCGAGCAGAGCTAAGGACTCAGAGAATGATACCCGCCCCTTAGGCCATTCCATATTAAACAAGTGCTTTGTAAGTGTGCCGTCATTACTATTCATCACAAATAAATACTTAAGCACAGAGAGCTTAGTGCCCTGCTGTTATACAGTTCTCCATTATTACTGCGGCCCGGCCGTCTGGCTGCCTGCTCGGCTGCACTGTGCCCAGACTCTTCCTGTGTCCTTCAGCCTTCTGGAGCGAGAGAGAGAGCACAAGCGAGAGAGAGAGGGTGACATATATGCCTGTCCAGCCTGCCTGCCAGTGCCCTTTAAGCAGGTAAGCTGCCAAGTTATGTGTCTCATGGGCTTTGCTGTCCACAAGCTGCGCTCTCATACCCCCTTCTCTCTTTTTCTTTCACTCACTCTCTCTCTTCCCTGCTTGTGTTCTCTCATGCATACACATCTCAAATCTCCTTTTTCTTTCTCTTTTTTCACCTCCCTGTCATGCAATGTTTGGAGAAGCCCGGCATACGTTACCAGAGAGAAGTCAGTTGTTTAACTGGATCAAGATTTTGATGAACAATTACACAATTAAAAGGTCAGAAATGTTTTTTTTTTATTATTAAATATGCATAGATGAATCATTCACAATAAGATCAATAACATGCATTCAGAAAATAATAAAATAATAAAAATTAAAATAAAATAATTATTATTTACATGAAATATTTTTGTATGAAAGTACTTTAAAAAAGCTTTCAAGGCATCATAATGTCTAATGATCTTAAAACAAATTCAAGTGAGCTTTAAAGATATCCAAGCAAATGATTGAGTGATTTCAATGCTTATTTCCCAGTAGAAAATGAGCCATAAATTGAAAAAGGGACATTTATTAATAAATAGATGCAACCACCATTTTCATTTTTTTTTCCACCAACTGCTGAACTGCATAGGATTGTGGGATAGTCAGTGAAGAATCTATGCTGCCTTCAAAATCCATCCAGATGAAGACATCTTAGTAGACAAGATGTTATGCAAACATTGCATTGGGACATGTCTTGTTGCCTTCCTACCTCTGTAAACTGCCTCCAAATTCAGCATTTTTTAGCTTTTGGACACAATCATAGTTAATGCAGTCAATGGTGTGATTATAGTCAATTTACAATGACTATGAAAACAGCTCATTCAATCACAATGCATTCATTTTATAATAATTGTAACTTTTACATTTGGTCCCCCCCAAATCTTGAACATTTGGTTACATCTTTGACAAGCATGCACACAAAGACTAGGCACGGTGCCGGAATAGGCCAAACTCCAATCCCTTTTTGCTGTGGGTTTTTTGGAAGGTGATCTAGCTCATTCTCTTTGCATCCGTCCCAGGCAGCAGTATGCTGGGCTGGGTTGGCCATGTTGCAGGCTGGCTGGCAGAGTTTGGCATGCGGACTGCGCTCTGGATGTGTGTTGATGAATTGCAGGCACGATGCGGGCCGGCAGCCGGCGAGGAGAACCACCAAGCGGCCGTCAGGCCCCATCAGCGTCTACCTCTGTGAAGGGGAAATTGTGGAGACAGCGCTGACAACTTAATTTAACACCGAGCTAGAGTGAGACTGCGCACTGGATAGTTGATAATGCTGCCACAGACACACACACACAAATAGACACAAACACCACAAAACATCCTGTCAGAATGACAGTCGAGAGAACCAATCCTTTGCTGAAACTAACCCATGGTATTTGTGATCAGAATTTCTGCTGTCCAAAATAATTGAATGCAGATCATTTAACAGACAAAATAGTTATTAGTTACTTTGCTACTTAATGTTTCAGATAAAATACCATTAAACTTTCAAATGTAGGTAAATCCAGTGATTATTTCTTCCTCAAAAGTGCATTTATCAGGCCAATACTTTATAACCATGACTTTGTTTCATGGTGATAAAAAACCTGCATGCCCTTCTCCCAGACGTTCGTGAGGTCAGCCAGTCATATTGGAACTGCTGATTTTGACCATCTCTTGCCATTTTTGTGTCCAATTTGCATCAGATGGTCAGTGAACAGACTGTGGGAGGTCCATAGCTGGGAAACAGAAACAGTTCATATTTTATATTCATTTAGCAGTCAATTTCATCCAAACTTAAAGCACATTCAATTCAGGCTGTGCATCTTATCAAAAGGGTATAAAAAAGATCAGTTTAATTCTTCAGCTGTAGTGCTTTTAACACACATCGTGTTTACGTCTGTATTCGTCAATGAAATAAAAATTCAGAAGCCTGTATTCATATACCCATGTTTTTTTTTTTAAAACAGCAGTTTCTTTTCTCTTGTGTGTGATGGATTCGATAAATTCACAGATGGAGATTGAGTGCAAGCATTTCCCGTGGGCCTAACACATATATACCGTTCTGAAATATTACATCAGTTTTTGTAGATAAGCAGAGTGGAGTGTGAAGGCTTTGAACAGACCTACTCTGGTCCCTCCTCACACTTCAGGCAGCACAGCACCAAGAACTGAATAAAACCCGGGCCTAGTGAATCCCTTCAGCGAGTCAGGCAGCCATAATCCCCTTTTAATGTCCTTTTGGAGCCTTCGCCTGGGCTCTGTCTAAAGCCGGCTGTCCGTGATGACACAGTGGCCCTGGTGACAGTGCAGGGCTATGGGGGTTTTTACGGGCATCCAGGCGAGGAATATACAATAACCAAGTGAGGTCTTTTCAGCCTTTATTCGGCCTGCTTTCTGTTTGCCCAGCACTCCGAGGGGGATTTTCTGTGTCATACACACATACAAACACACTTTCTCCCTTCTACCCCTCTTACACACAAATGAACACACACTTCTGTCAGTGCACAAGGCCTTGCACACACACACGCTCCTTCGGAAGCAGACCCAAGGTAAAATTTCTCTGTATAATGCTATTTATATCTTAATTTATACAGGTTGGCTATGATGTATGGGTCACACGGCCCGCTCCGCTCAATCCATCTCAATCCCACAATGCCCAGTGTAATATTTCCTCTTGAACAGCAATTTATTTCTCTCCTGTAGAGGAGTTATTTAAAAGAAAAGGTCTCATCATTAAAATGTATGCTTTTGCAGCACGGCTGAGCTTAAAGGGCAGCCGGTGAACACGGCACACTCCCTGTTCGCCGACTGAAACAAGACGGGAAGAGTCTACGTAGACCAGCACGAAAAGAACGAGTGAAGAGAGAGAGAGCACATCTTTGTAACATTTTTGCCCAAAAGGTGGGTTCAGACCAACAAAATGGAGAGGGTTAAAGTTATCCCGGGAGATGAATGGATTTCTCCTGACATTTTCCGTTGTATGGGGTACCGTATATCTCCCACATATAATATTACTGAATGTGAAGTTTTGCGGTGAGCACGTGCTCTCACATTCTCAGATATACCGTCTTTTTTTTTAAGTATCTAGTTGCTGTGCTTTATAATACAGAGAGATATTTCCATAAAATGTAATTGGAGGCTCTGTGTCATATGTAACCCTCTCATCACCTGAAGACGTTCTTCTGCTTGAGTCTGGCGTTTTTATCCCATCCACCAACTGAAGTAATTAAAGGGTTATTAGTAAACAGATACTCATGCCAACTGTCTCATACCATCTGCTGCCGGTGTGTGTGTGTGTGTGTTTGTGCACTTGACTTTAGGAAGAGCTGGATGAGCAGGTGCCTGTGTGCACTGTGTAGGTATCACACTGTTCTAATATACACTAATATCTATCTGCTGTCATTCATTTATGTACTGTCTATTTATGTCAGATCCACCCATCCATCTATCTGTTGTTCATTCATTCATTAGTTCCATCCATCCATCATCTATAGTTCTATATATCTATCATTTTATATAATCTTCTATTTATTGACATAAATCTTATCTGTTTATGTCAGATCCATCATCCATCTATTCGTCGTTCATTCATTAGTTCCATCCATCCATCATCTATCATTCTATATATCGTTCTATCTATTTATTGACATAAATCTTAACTATTTATGTCAGATCTATCTATCTGTCTATCTATCTATCTATCTATCTATCTATCTAACTATCTATCTATCGTTCTATCTATCGTTCTATCTCCAATCATTCATTTATGTATTATCTATCTATTTATGTCATTACTTCCATCTATGTTTATATATATGTGCATGTGTGTGTTTATATATATGTGTGTGTTTACTTATGCTTTGGTTCTGCCACTGTGTTGATTCCAAGGCAACCATTACTTTTTTATTGCATTTTCAGGCAACTGCATTTTCTCGCTTTGCCTGTATCCTCCACCATGCCTCTCCACCCCCTCCTCTCCCCTCTCCATCCTCGCGTTTTTTTTTTTTTTTCTCTGTAATATTGAAGGGATTAACCCTGCTGGCCCCTTGGTGGTTACTGTTTCCTTTTATTCTTATTAAAATCTTAAGAGCCTTCTTTAATATTCCTGTATGATACCTCAATAATCTAGTTCCCTTCTTCTTTCCCTTTGTGTGTTTGTGTGCCTGTGTGTACTTGCCAGTGTGTGTTTCTTTTTTTGCCTGATATATATGTGTTCACAAGTGCACAGCTGTCGATAATCAGAGTAGCGTATAATAGATATGATTATTATGAACCTGTGCTTGAATTTGTTCACAATTATTTGCGTGACAGTGATTATATTTTATAGTAATAATAATTATCTTAATTAACCTTCCTTCCCATACACTATGCCTGACAGATGTTTCAGTTTCAGTTTAATTTATTTATATAGCACATTTAAAAACGACGGAGCCGACCAAAGTGCTGCACAGAGAAGTAGAATTATCGATGTAGTGATATATAGATGTAATGATTTAGTGCTTTTTTGCAGGCCTTTAGCTCACCCGTAATGCTGTAATACTGCTGCTGAGCGACAGACAGCTATCTACCATAAACTGCATTGATTTTGTGATACCTCAGGTTTGAGTAGAGTAGCGAACATGAATACTGTTTTCACAGCAAAGCTTGCTGGATCATTCTCTCATTTCTGCATCAGTTTCCATGACCTGAGGCAGCTTACGTAGCAACTTGTGTTCTTCTAGCACAAATCATAGAGAGTCTGAAGGTCTGCTGAGAGTTTTTGTCATCTAGTAACTGTCATATGTCAGTTACTGATCATTTAAAAATAAATAAATAAATATAATATAATATAAAAAAATAAATATAAGTTTAAAATAAATGGAGTTTATTATTTCATGTCAACTTTAAAATCATTTAAAATTTTTAAAAAGTAAAACATTTATTTTATTTGTTTATTTTAGCTTTCTTAGACATGCAGCCTATTTCTTAGCACGCCTGTTTAGAGAATAAAGTTAGCTTTATTTTGGTTCCCCTTCAGGAACTCGAGCTGCGTCGGAAAATGCTTTGGGAACGCTTTCAGCGTGACCACGCTCTGAATCACATGTAAAATCAGTCCAATGGAAGGGCGAGACGTCACAGACGGGTGACGTAGAGACCAGGAAGCTATAAAAACACGTGCGGTGGAACCATAGGTGGAACCGGCGTCAGCTTTCTGTCATTCAGCTAGCGCTCTGTGTGTGTGTCAGTCGCTATTTGTTGTGAGTCTTATTTAGTGTTGTTTGTCCACTTATAAGCTCCATTATGTCAAAGCTTCAGCCAAGAAGACGCATTTGGGCAAGAGCAGGCAGCATTCAGGCTGTGTGTTCCTCCCTGCCCACACTATATTTCGGGTGGGGACACACACAGTTTGTGTGTTGTCTACTTGGGAGCGAAGCACACAGAGTCAGCTCTCGAGGGAGCTGACTGCCCGCATTGCGAGCGTTTGTTACTGTGTATGCTTCGCTCTCGGAAGGCTCACTTTGAGGAGGGAGCCTTCACCAGCGTTCCTCGCAGTGCCGGCCTCGCTTTCGCCGAGGCGGAGCGGCGGCTGCGCTCGTGGGGTTCGCATATGATCCAGCGCCCGCTCTCTGGGATTGGAAGCCCGCGCTGCGGTTCTTCCTCGCGGGGAGAGGGCTCGACGCTCCGCCTGTCTTCATCCGAGGAGATTGATGTGGAGGGCGTCGATGAGCTCGCCAGTTGCACAAGCACCAGTTTCACAAGCATATTATGTCTAATATTATAATGAGCAGCATTACTGGGGAGCTTCGAGGAGTGTGTCCGTGCCTGTGATCTTGCGGTTCCGGTCCCGCTGCTGCTGAGGCACGGCGGAGATTGAGATTGCGGGGATCGCACATGATCTGGTGGACAGGTTGGAAACGGGCTCTCCCTATCTCCACCCGCATTCCCTAGATCTAGCGCTCTCTCTCTGGGATCGGAAGCCCGTGCTGCGGTTTCTTCCCCCTCTGAGTGAGAGTTCGCTGCTGCAGCTATCTTTCTCCAAGGAGATTGATATTGTTTGTGTGACCGAGCGGCTTCATTTTCGGTTTTGATATGAATTTTATCACACCAGACCATGTTTACTTGTCTGGTTGTTTGAATGCATTTTATTCTGAGGAATTAAAATGAAGTACTTCTTCTGACTATGAGAAGTTAGATATACAGGAGCTCTTGGAAAATAAATAAATAAATAAAATTTTCTCGAGTGAGAGCACGCATTTACCTCTCTTCCTCCGAGGAGGTTGAGGTGGTCAACGGGCTGCTGGGCGGGAGCAGCCCCAACCAACCAAGTTTCAGCTCCTCATGTAGGGAGCGTCACTTCTCATACTCCTCAGAATTTAGAGTCAGAGTGGCGCTCCCGATTTTACGGTGCCCGTCTCTCCTCAGTGCCCTCAGGAGATCGATCTGCCAACCCTGCCATCTACGGTGATTCAGGGCGCAGCGGTCTCCGGTGAGCGATTCTTCAGTCACCGCCCCGGAAAACGTAGCGGTACTAAGAGGCTCGCTACCTCTTTGGAGGTTTCTAGAGCAGCTAGTTTGGCCATTCCCTGCCGGTCCACTGCTTCAGGGCACCGACCTAGCCGCTCTAAGTGCACCAGAGGCCAGTCTCATTGCCCTCAGGAGATCGTTCTGCCAACTCTGCCACCTACGGTGCTTCAGGGCGCAGCGGTCTCTGGCGAGCACTTCTCTCAGTCACCGCCCGGAAACGTAGCAGTACTAAGGGGCTCGCTACCTCTTCAGAGGTTTCTAGAGCAGCTAGTTCGGCCATCCCCTGCCGGTTCGCCGCTTCAGGGCACTGAACTAGCCACTTTGGTTACACCAGAGGTCAAACTCGAGAGACTGATTCCCTTAGTAGACCTGTTTGGCAGTGTGGATCCTCTCATCAGAGAGTCTGGGTTCTACAGCAGGTACTTCATCGTTCCAAAGAAGGATGGAAGTTCCTGAGGTTTGCTTTTGGGGGCAAAAGCTTACCAGATTCTTCTGTTCGGCCTTGCACTCTTACCCCGCACTTTCACAAAGTGTGTGGATGCTGCTCTGGCTCCTCTGTGACTCCAGGGAATCCACATACTCAACCACATCGACGATTGGCGAGAGTGAGAGAAGGCAGGTCACTCACTGTCAGCAGTTCCAGAAACTGCTGGGTCTGATGGCAGCTGCGTCCAACGTGATACCTTTTGGCCTGC
>NW_015558584.1:334982-342740 GCF_001515605.1 Sinocyclocheilus anshuiensis | reverse complement strand
TGATACATTTTGGCCTGCTGTACATGAGACCCCTACAGTGGTGGCTCAAGACCAAGGAGTTCTCCCTGAGGGCAAACCCGCTCCGCATGCTCAAGGTCACGCGGCGAAGCCTGCGTGCCTTAGACATGTGGAGTAAACTTTGGTTCTTGTCTCAGGGCCCGGTGCTGGGAGCTCCTTGTCGCTGCGTAACGCTAACGACGGTCACGTCTCTCACCGGTTGGGGAGTGGTCATGAGTGGCCGCTCGACCCGCGGTCTGTGGAGTGGTCGCCATCTCATGTGGCACATCAACTGCCTGGAGATGCTGGCCGTGTTTCTAGCATTGAAACACTTCCTCCCGGACCTAAGAGATTGCCATGTGTTGGTGCGCACCGGCAAACTCTCGGACTGGACGCTATGGTACAGACGTGGCCGAGGCTTCGTCTCTACGCCTTTTTCCCCGATCGTTCTGCTCCTGGGAGTTCTGGAGAGAGTGTGCCGGGACGGGTTCCGTCTACTGTTAGTATCCCCATTCTGGCTGGTCTGAGTATAGTTCTCGGACCTGATTTCCCTTCTCGACGGCTCTCCATGGGAGATTTCCATTAGGAGGGATCTCCTCTCACAGGCGGAGGGTGCGATCTTTCACCCCTGCCCGGAGCTGTGGAAGCTGTGGGTGTGGCCTCTGAGGGGGCACAACTCGGGGGCACAACACATCCAGAGCTCCCTCTATGAGGAAACTGTATGCCCTGAAGTGGAAGTTTTCACTTCTTGGTGCAGAGACCGTCAGCTCGACCCAGTTTACTGCCCAGTTGGTACAGTGCTGGAGTTCCAGCAGGCCCGATTCTCTGCAGGGTTGACCCACTCCACCTTGAAAATCTACATGGCGGCTGTTGCGGCCTACCATGCCCTTATCGGTGGCCAGACACCCCCTAGTTACACGTTTCCTCCACAGTGCACTGAGGCTGAGGCCTCTGGCCAGAGAAGCTTATGCTAAGTGGTGGATCAGGATGCTATTCCATAGCCTTGAGTCCTCTGATCTCCCCTCTCCTTTGGGGGTCAAGGCTCACTCCTTCTGAAGTTGGCCTTTGGGCGAGATGTCCCCGCCACTTTGTCAGGTGCCTACCTGCATTCTGCGCCACTCCTGGCTCTTTTCTCTCACTTAGCTGTGCTCTACCACACTAGGCAGGGATATTTAAGTGTGGCCGCGTGGGCATACTCGTTCCCAAAGCGTTTTCCGATGCAGCTCGATTTCCTGAAGGGGAACGTCTCCAGGTTACGAATGTACCCATGGTTCCCCAAGGGAACGAGACGCTGCGTCTCAGTGCCATACTTCCGGCATCCCTGTGAGTGCTTGCTTCATTCCTAGAAGCTGACGTCGGTTCCACCGCACGTGTTTTTATAGCTTCCTGGTCTGTACGTCACCCGCCTATGACGTCCCGCCCTTCCATTGGACTGATTTTACATGTGATTCAGATCAAAACGTGGTCACGCTGAAAGCGTTCCCAAAGTGTTTTCTGACGCAGCGTCTCGTTCCCTCGGGGAACCATGGTTACATTCGTAACCTGGAGACGTTTCCTTTCAAATGTTTTTTAACCTGTTTTTTTAACCTCTTGCATTTATTGTACACATGTAATTGAGTTTTTTCTCGTGTACATTTTTATTCCATGTCAGTATTCATGACTTGAGTGTCGTATTTTAAATTGAGAGAAACTCCTTTTATTTAAATTAGTTCAATGGCTTAAAAAGCCTAGCTTAAGAACATCGTAATGTACAGTCCTCCCACCCACATGTATTTTAGTGCTTGTAAAAGCCAAGAATATTTCTCCTCTCTATTCACTGGCAAACAGAAACCAATTCCTCCACCCTCTCCACATCTCCCGCTCAGAGGTCGAATTGTCAAAATGACTCTTTTTATTACAGTTCATAAACACAGATTCCCCCAGTGGCCTTGGGAAATTTCACATAAACTTTGATCAAACAGACGTCAGTTTTCTTGGTTTTAAGCACCTGTCACAACGTGCAAAAATAGGCCCGCTCAATCACAAGCAAAGAAAACAGTGGGAAAATAGAGCAAATGCCACAGTGTCACCGTTATATCAAGTCATTATTGTCCAGAATACCCAGGGAATGGATCTCATATGATACAATAAGTTTCTCTTTCATTGATTTTTTTCTCTCTGAATCTCTTGTATGAATTCTTCCTCCATGGTAAACTTTGTGGTTTAAAGTTAATGAATCAGAATTCACTGGTGCATTTATGAGCCTTGAAAAATGCCTGAAAATAGACAGTGGAGATGAGTGTGAGAAAAAAGGTCTCATGTATGTCCCTCAAATCCCTGTGGCTGTATTGCTTATGGTTAATGCTTTTTTCCTTTCATTTAAATACTTTGAGGAGTGACAGCATGAAGCCCTTATTGGTCATGCTTTTTTCCTTTCATTTAAATACTTTGAGGAGTGACAGCATGAAGCCCTTATTGGTCATGTCCACGCGGAATCTGCACAATTGTTCTGTGCTTTTTTTAGTGCTTCTGGGGCAGGAAAAGCTTTTAAATATGGTAAAATGTAAATAATAATGAGCTAGATTAGTTATCCAAAAAGTTTGCCAGAAATGTTGTCAGAAAGGTATCAGTCAGGGTTGTGTGCCATTTAGAATTGAACTGACAATGTCTTTCAAAATACAATTTGCTTCCAGATTTTACATTTTAAAATTGAGGTAGAAAAGAGAATGCAGAATTGCAATTCGAATTTGAATGTAAGGGCGTATTTAAGGAAATTAGAATGATTTTTTTTTATCATGAATGTTAAATTCATAAAAACAGCTCTTTTCCCAGAATGCATTACCTGTACTGCATTGTCATTCATTTAACTTCTCTTCCTGTCATTCCATTTAAAATTCCAATTCAACTTCCTGTGGGGTGTGGTCAGTTTCGTTCATTAATTTCAGTCATCCAACTTTTGAAATTAATTAGTTGAGAATTAAGCTTTCTTATGAGTCGCATCTTTTCAAATGAATCAGTTGAACTGGTTTGCAAAACTGAATGATTTGTTCATGAATCCTGTTACTGCAGTTGACTGGAGAGGAAAATGATCGGTAATGACTTCCTATTGGTCAAGACAGAGTCAATGCTAATATACCTCCAGAACATTCCTGGTTTTGGGTGATGTCTTTATTAGGGAGATTTGGGTGAGAAAGAATTGGCGAATGAATGACATTTATATGTACATTATTCACTAATAGACTTGAAAAACATTATTTTAGGACTGTCCTAGTCTACGTTATACAGACAATGGCCAAAATTACACACTGAAAACTTCAAACAATGAATGTGTGTGTGTGTGTGTGTGGGTAACCTTAGAGTCATAGAGATAGTGATGTAGCTGGCAGCTGTAGGCAGGGATATCGGAGAGCACCCTGCTCTCCTTTCGGCCTTTTTGTCTGAACGTCGGGCCTATTCTCTCACTCGGAGGCCTCATGGGCGTCCTCAGTGCTCCTTAAGATAGCAGTAATTGCTGAGGACCCACAGCAGCGCTTTTGCTGCATATTGTTCAAGTGTTGGTTTGCTTCTTCACATGAGTGAGGGAATAGGTGTGGGGTTTTTCCTAACCTATCATACTGCTCACAGGCTTGTCTCTCCAGATCTTCTGTCTTGTGGTCTATCTTACCCCTACTCTTCTTTGTCTGCTCCTCGCTTTCATGTCTCAAGTCTTCCTTTCACTGCTCTTCGGTTGTTTTCACTATCTGTTGCCGCTCCATTCTTCCCCTCTTCCTCGCATCAGGTCATCTGCTCTGTGGCTTAATAGTGCCATATCTTAATTGCTTTTATCACTGGTTTCATTTAATTAATTTCTCTGCTTGTATCTAACGCAGGTGCTTTTTCTAGATCATCATTGCTAACATGAAGTGATGTGGGGATGAGCAGGGATCTGATATCAGGGTTAAATTATGATAATATTGTGATTTATTTTATAGTTAAAGTAGTATATTCTGATCTTTTATTCACATCTCTCTGCACTGGACATAAGTGCTTTTAGAATTATATCCTTTGCATGTTGTTTGCATGTTAAGCTTGTGTTTGGTTTAATTGGAATAGTTGAGTGGACATTGGGTCAATCTCCTTTTTCCCCAAAAAATCTTTCTCTTATGCTCACCAAGGCTGCATTTATTTGATCAAAAATACAGCACAGACTACATAAATTACCATGTAAAATGACTGTTTTCTATTTTAATATATATTGTAATGTAGTTTGTTTCTGTGATGGCAAAGCTGAATTTTCAGCACTCATTACTCCAGTCATTAGTGTCACATGATCCTTCAGAAATCATTCTAATATGCTGATTTGCTGCTCAAGAAATATTTAGTATTATCAACAGTTATGCAGCATAATATTTTTACAGAAACCGTGATACATTTTCCCCAGGATCCTTTGCTGAATGGAAAGTTCAAAAGAACAGCATTTCTTTGAAATATAAATATTTTGTAGCAATGCAAAGGTTTTTGCTGTCAAATTTGATCCGTTTAATGTGTCTATAAAAGTATTAATTTCTTTAAAAAAAAAAAGACACAAACTTTTGAACAATGTGAAACGGAATATATTCTTAGCTTGATAATATTAGTAACAATATTTTAAAATATTGTTCTTTTTTCACGACCCTTAGTATCTACACTGGAAGAACTTGAGATTGACAGTGGATGCTCTGAAATGTACGTCACCTCATGACCACTAAACATGGACCAGTCAACTGTGAGAAAAAAAATGCCTTTGTATTCTACTTTTTGAATGCAAATCCATGCAAACCTATGCAGAATGTTTAGAAAATAGAATAGTTAAATATTGATACACATGATTTAAAATTACTCCTTAAAAACAGCTTAAAATGCATAAGGCTACAATCAAAAGATGATTTAAATTAGTAGGCCAGAGCCCAGAATATACAAGAATTTACCAGATAGAGAATAAAATTCATAGCCATCAATTCAGATATAAATATGGATATTTGTAAATAAAATCATTTTATTTCAGACAGATGGGGACAATAAAGTGGGCAAAATAGCTGTGCAGCATGTCAAAAATAGAAACGGTGCGTCTGTCAACTGTCGCAATGCACCGCAACGTCCGCATCCAGTGTAGACAGCTTCAAGAGCTAATCTAGTTTTGTAGACACGGTGTAGACAAGGTGTCAGCCAATTAATTTCATTTTGTGTATTTTTTATAAAGCTTTCACCAGATTTAAATTCACGAATGAATGACAGTCTTATAAGTGACAGGCTTTTGTGTTGTGTGTCTATGTGTGCATCCTAATATGTTTGTATTGTGGTTTGAAAGTGTGTGGTATGTGTCGGCATGAACAGGTGTGTTGGTGTGAATTATAAAGGATGCTCAGCACACCCTCAGTGTTGTGGGAGGTTGAACACTCAGTCTTGGCACACTCAGGTCAGTGGAGATCTGCCTCTGTGCTGGATCAAAGAGAGCTGAGCCTGTGTCAAACTTTCCAGCCATGATACTAATGCCACAGTCCTGGCAAACACAATGCTCGTCTCCCATCTCCTACTGTTTCTCTCTCTCTCTACCTCAACATCTGACATATAATAAATAGACCAGAGTTTTCCATTGTTACTAGAAGGAAGAAAAATTAGTTACTCATTTTTCTTGCCCTTTTCGGATCAAAACGAATAATCTTGAGCATTGACTGACAGATACTGCCTTTTCATGACTGATACAGATTCCATTTTTTTGTCTAACAACAAGATATTTTATTTATTATTGTACTGCTTACAAACATTATGTATCAAAACTTATCATATTTTTTTTATTTTCCATAATAGTACAAGTAAAATAATAATATATAAAATATATTATAAACAATATTATTTTGCTTTCATGTATTTGATGTAAAATACGAATTGTGATCTTGAGAATGGCTATTTCAAATATGAAATAATAATTATCTGAATTATTATCATGACAGTTATTACATAACTGATTAATTTGAAAGTGTGAATGGACTATAGCTCAAACTATCTCTATTCTTAACCTATTCTTATGGAAAAAATTGTTGTTTTGAATTTCCATTAACACAGTTGTGAGTTTCTGAAATTTACAGCTGTGATGACAAATATGACCCTGGACCACAAAACCAGTCTTAAGTCGCTTGGGTATATTATATGGGTCAAAATTATCGATTTTTCTTTTATGCCAAAAATCATTAGGATATCATGTTCCATGACGATATTTTGTAAATTTCTTACCGTAAATATATCAAAACTTAATTTTTGATTAGTAATATGCATTGCTAAGAACTTCATTTGGACAACTTTAAAGGCGATTTTCTCAGTATTTAGATTTTTTTGTACCCTCAGATTCCAGATTTTCAAATAGTTGTATCTCGGCCAAATATAGTCCTATCCTAACAAACCATACATCAATGGAAAGCTTATTTATACAGATGATGTATAAATCTTCATGTTTAAATCTTCAATATAAATCTTCATTTCATGACTGAAAACCCTTATGACTGGTTTTGTGGTCCAGGGTCACAAATTTCTTTATACGGTATCTCGTTGTACCCATAATGTTTTTCACCACTCTCAGCATAAAATCGATGAGGAATGTGAAACTCATCAGATGCATCGGCCATTGTTTGGTTCTCCCGATACAGATCAAATCAATAAAAAGTCAGAGTCAGTCTCGGCCTTTTTCAAGTGTCTGTTTTTCTTCTGCTGGGGTGTAAGAGTCTCTTGTTTTATGTCATGTCTTGTGCCGAAGTCTGTGAGACTCTAAAGGGACTCTCACCTGTGTGAGGAGAAGCTGTGAACCCATCAAACTGACTTTGTGAAGACAGGCATGAAGCAGACTGCACCCACAACACATGCCCCGTTAGGAGAAGCTGAACGCACTAAAGAGGTTAAACTGCTGCGCCTGGCAGAGGCAATTTTATTGATAACCATTTGAAGCCTTTTTTTCCCGCCTGTCTCCGAGCCTTCCGTGCCATCACGCTTTTCCGTCTTTATTCCGTTTGCCACTCTCAACTGACTTCAAATGTGGGAAGCCTCTCCCTCAGACAGAAAAGAAGTTGCCGTTGCCTCTTTCCCGCTGTCTCAGCCATGAAAATCTCCATTCTGATCTGGCAGACAATCGTCTGCAAATTCCCACATCTCTCTGATGTATGTAAATATTTATAATATCAGGTTCTCTGATGATCAGATGTATGTTGGTTAATAGTGAACTTACACTAGTGGCTTCCCCCCTTTTGTCAGATAGAATGTTGCTACTGTTTTTTTCTAACCGTGTTTGACTTGTTGGAAAGGGGGAGTTATTGTCAGTGTTAGCTTGGCTAATCTGCTTTCCTTTCCATCTTTTTCTCTCCCAGCTGCTCGGGCACTCCATCATTTCCTTGTTAGCCCCTGGTCCCTGCCCTGGCCTGAAGTCATCGCTCAGTTAGGCAGCTGCCAGGCCAGCCCTGAGGGTCCCCAGTGGTGAGTGAGGAGTCAAGGGTTAGTCACTGGATGTACTGTCCATTCCTTCTACTCCCCTGTCCAATTAGGAGCTATCTGAAACAAATAAATAACACTCACTGTGCCATTCTTGTGCATCACTGCTCTTCCTCCATATAACCCAAAGGTCTTTGGGTTGTAAGTCTTAAAATTAATTTGCTATGAAATTAATTATTATTATTTTTATTATTAAGAAAATATACATTATACTTAATATATATATATATATACAGTGGGTACGGAAAGTATTCAGACCCCCTTAAATTTTTCACTCTTTGTTATATTGCA
>NW_015558584.1:331212-334593 GCF_001515605.1 Sinocyclocheilus anshuiensis | reverse complement strand
ATATATATATAATTTGTTATTAATGGTTTAATTTTATAATGCATGATATACTGTATATCATTTAAACCAAATAACAACAAATAATTTAGATATATCTAACTGTATTATATATGTAATTTCCAACAAACAATATGTATAAATATGTCATATTTGTTAATTATTCATGTGTTATAATATGTAATATATAATAATAAATTATTTTTATAATAATAAATAATAAATTACATATGAATATATATATATATATATATACATACATACATGCGTACATACATGCATACAAAATTTAATTGACATGTTCAATAAATTTTTTTGTATCAACATGTTTCACACATTTAAAACAAAGACAAAGGTTCATCACCTTTAGGAAGTATCTATCTCACACTCCTTACAGCCGTATTCTACACAATAATACAAAAGTAAAAAAACAAAACAAATAAAAACACATTGCCCACCCTTTCCTTTGCCCCCTTCCCCCTCATAAACCCAAAATGCACTCTCCTGCCAGGCTTCACACGGATGGGTGTTAAAAATACATGTATACCCTTCCTCATCCTTTATTCATACCCATTCCTTCCTTTATGTTTATGAGACTCAGGAGCTCACCTGGTCCAGCGTTCTGACCCAGGGGTGTGCAAAGGTTCTCCAGAAAGTTCCTCTTTCTCAAACCTAATCCACTTTAAATCAGCCCAAACAAAGAAGAACTACTTCATATGTACATACAGTATGTTGGGATTCTGACAGCGTTGCAGCAGTCGAAAGTCCACAATGATTTATTAGTAAATAGAACAACAAGATTCATTACTGAACATATTATTAATATTCTTATCCATAATGGAATTTTTTTAACAAATGCCAACATAATGGCTTGTGCGATTGTACCTACCTGGAATAAAGTTCTGTCTGTGTGGTTTATGTAGGTCCACAGGGTTGTTTTCCTCCCAGCCATTGGGTGTCAGTATAGAGAGGGGTGTGGTTAGTGCCCCTCTGCTAGGCCTAGGGGTGTAAGGGGTGGGTGTCGTTAGCACTGTCTACATCCTCCGGGGTAGCGAACGCTCCCATGGGACAGTTCTCTGCTTGTTCACTCATCTGTGTGATGGAACAGTGCGAGCGGGGGGTTACCGATGGGCTTTAAGACAGTTCGCCCTTATTGATTAGATAATCAGCCTGTCACCTAATACCAGTGTTCTTTACATTGTCCCCTGCTGGGATGAACATGGCTGTTATTGCTAACTGCAGGGGATTCCTGCAACGAGCACCTTTTATGTCCACTATTCTTTTCCACATGGACTGTTCTGTGTTCCCTCGCACTTTTTCCTGCTTTTTCCTATGCTGGACTGCGGGAGGAGTGTTTTCATTATTTGCCAAGATTGGTATGTCAATCCTTTTGCCCCTGACTCAAGTTTAGAAATGCTTTAGGTTTTATTGGAGGAATGATTACTGAGTTATCTTGCTACCTCACTCTGAGACCTTTATACCTCCACACTTCGTATACCTTCAGGCAAGGATTGGATTTGATACCCGGGACAGTACCTTGGGAACCGCACGCTGTCTACTTTCTCTTTCTATTGTTTTGCTGTACCTCCCATTTCCTAAATGTGTCTGTGTGTGTTGCTGATTCAGACTTTCTTTTACACTTTTTTTTTCAACAGTGTTTTCCAGCATTTCCCCTTGTCTCTCTGGCCAACTAAGTTTATGCAGAGGACAAATGTGAGTAACACAGCGACAGCGTCCCAGCCACCTTCCCCTGAGGGTCATGGGTGTCGTGACCCTGCAGCAGGTGCCACTGATGTCATTTCCCAATCACTGTCCCACTTTCCTAGATTTCTGTCCACACCTGCGCTAGGATGAAGATTATTAAGATTTCCTATTTAGTGTGATCAATATTATTATTTTTAGGAAGTTGATTATTTTGAATGAGTGATTTAGGATTTTTTTTTTATTATTATTTATAAATAATATAAAACGTAAAAGAATGAAAATAAAATATATTTACAAGCTTTTGTATGTAGGTATTAATTGTAAACACCAAGTTAATATTTTTCTGGCCATAAATTACTACCTTTTCCACATTTCTGCATCTTGGGTACATTTCTACTATTAATTGTCAAACGTAAAGCTTTAGAGAAACACTTTTCATCTGTAACTATTCATATATATTATTTATTTGCTCAAATAATATACATTTATGATTAATCTCTGTTTAGGTAACTTACTATTTTACCCTACCAATGTATCTGTTATTTCTAGTATAGTAGTAGTAGTATTACTAATTTTTATTATTATTACATTTTATTTATTATATTACATTGTATTTTTTTTATATTTAAATTAAATGTCAAGCAGGTTTGTTTCAAAGTCCAGAAAAAAAGAGATAAATAGAGAAAGGACAAAATGAATGTTTCTATTCCTTACACTGAATTTCATTTAAAGCAACGTGACAAAAAATGGCAATCGTCAGAAAAACATGGGAGAAAGACAGTCGCCCAAATCACGATGCAATTTGCACTTTGATTGACTCTTAATTTCATCAGAAGGCTGTTTTGTTTGGTTTTTATTCTGAGTCAATGAGCTTAATCAGAGTCACTGATCCTGCGGCTCTAAGCTCTCCGTGTTGTGTTTTTGTTTGTCGGGAGATCAGCGAGACTCTATCCGCACTTCATTAACCCTGAGCCGGGGACAATCCTCGGTAAGAGCCGAGGGATTTACCACTATCCATTCACATGCAAAAATCTCGGCGCCTATTAACAAGACGGAGGAGCTTTTCCTGCAATCAGCTGCGCACTTCGCAAGAATAACCATTTTCATAAATATTGAGGGGGGTCATCAGCCTCCTTTGAATCGTGTGCAGATCCATGTGATAATTTAAATGTTTGATCTGAATTGATATGTCACTTTTTTTTCCGTGCGCATCTGTTCAAAACAAAAAACGAGCATTTCTTAAATTGCTCTCAATGTCTTGGTGAACAGTTGATTCTGGCGTTTGTCGTATCTTATTAGCATTATTTCCACTTTTTATTATTATAGTTTTATTTTCCATTGTTATGCTTTAGCAAATGTGTGCAAAACAAACTGAAATTGTATTTAAAAAAATATTTTGTTGCATATTTCCCCACCTCAAAAACAAGCCATAAATTTATGAAACGTTCTTAATGTTTTCTCGCTCTCTGCTTAGTGATTCATGGGCAGGAGCCCAATGATGAGACGCAGGATGACATGTGCTATGCGAAAGTTTGCAGCAGGAGCCCGACTGATCACGTTATCGACGTTCAATTAAAAGCTATTAAAGTCTTTTGTCTGCGCCTTAATATCCCATTCAATCGCCCTGTCAGAGCAGTCCCTAAACCTTGAGCTTTATGGGACGGTCTCGTGGTTGGGTTA
>NW_015558584.1:296269-331199 GCF_001515605.1 Sinocyclocheilus anshuiensis | reverse complement strand
GGGGGGGGGGGATGAAGGGGGGTCCCGTCATGCCGCTGACCAGATGTCCCCTTGCTGATCCGATCCGCAGTCAGCACTGCCCGGTGACCAGCTGTTGGGGCCGTTTGGCAAAGAGCAGCAAACCAACACTCTCGAGAAAGGGTATGGAAACAATCCATTTCCAAATGGGATCATTTAGGGCACTTAAACAATTGCACACTTAGGTGACCATTAATATTTCATCCACATATTGTTTATGAAAACTAAATGAAATGACTCCGCTTGCTTAGTGATGCATGATGCTGTTTTAAGAGTGCAAAAAAGTCTGTCACTTTACTCTTGTAGACACGAGACAATGGAGGATGACAAGTGTTGAGTGTGTGCGTGAGAGAGAACGAGATCACGTACCCACAACCAACATCCAATCTCAGTATTCCCCTTTTATCGTGCTGGCAATAAAATGAACATCGTTTTAAATTGTATTGAGACTGGCTCATAAGATTCATGATCAAAATGATATTTAAAGTGTGACCTATAAATAAGAGGTAGTCGCGTTAAACTTTAAAATATGAAGGTAGAATTAAGTTCCCAAATCTCCATGCGTTTCTGAAAGGTTAGGGAGGTGAATGTTCACTTCCATGGGTGCGACATTCTTATTAACTTTTTTTTTGTCGGTTCGACAAATTAAATCCACGATGTTAACCAAATAGTGTGGGGTTTGAGCAAAGTGTCTGACAGTCATGTTTAAAATTATTCAAACACATTTGCCAGTAATAGAGTTCCCTGAGTTCGAATGTCATGATATTGCTATCACAAGCGTTTGTTTACGTTTATTTTCATAAGCAAACGTTTGCTTTTCATTAAATTATTGGATACATTTTAAAAGCAATGACTTGACGTAACCTGTGTAACTAATTTTATTGGTTAACTTTTTTGGTCTTAATCTCTTTTTTGTGTGTGTGTTTCTTGTGGAAACTTAGTCCTTTATAACTTTTAAAACGAAACATTAAGACAGTTTAACCATTTCAGTTCATATTTCAGTTATGGAGGTACAAATAAATCATTAAATTATACGACTCCTTTTTTCCACTTCGTGTTGACCAATTTATTTCACAAAATAATTAAAATATACAATTTATTTTTATAATTATATAAATTATAAAATCTTAATTTAGTGTTGGCCCACTTATCGCTTTACCAGGAATTCATAACGTGGAATATTTGATGGTAAAATAAAAAAAATGGTTTCTGAAATTTTTTGAATTATCATCCAGGTATTAACATACAAAACAAAAGTGATTATACTATCCATACACATTTGTGAAAAGGTAAAATAGTCTCAGTGGTCGCAGATAGTAGCACATCATAATGCATTGGTTGCATGAAGTTCTTGTTGCAAAGTACAGGCGTTGGTAAATTTTGCAATAGCAATTTTCTTAAATCATACATTTATAACGTGTCAATGTTCAAGTCTGGCACGCGCATTATGCACCAGCATACCTTTTATATTGGCTGTTGGTTTAGTGTAATTGAATGGTCTATGAGAACACGAGTGTGTATTTACCCAGTATTTGTATGGGCTACCTCCACATTCTCAGTCAGTGGTAAATGAATGAAAGATCTTTATTAGCACATTTATAAAAGTAATTCTCCTTGCTTAAAGACCACCTTCCCCCGCACATCCAGCAGTTTTAAGAGTTTTCAAGAAGTTCACACCGCTAAGCACACGGGGGCACGAACGAAAATCATTAGGAATTACGAGAATCATTACTTCACACATCATTATTCTCAATATACAGCTAGAATGACAAGATATTTAAACGGCTTTATACAGAGTTACTGCACAATGCCTGGGCGAACACTTTGCATGTCATCTCCGTGGCGTCTCATTGATCACAAGTGATCTGAAACGAGGACTTGGCGTTTTCCCATCAACATCAAAGTGATACTGGCAGTTGTGCAGGATTGTAGAAACGAACAAAGAAGCACAAAATAATCGATTGATAATCGATTAATAATCCATCTCGTCCAATCCACCTGCTTGTTCTGTTTAGGCATGGCACTCCGCACCATTCAGCTGTTTGTCAAATAGAAAAGTGACACTTCTTTAAGTTGCTTTTTCGTTTTGTAGAGACGTGTCGGGTTTTAATGTGCTGCTCATGTCAATCTCACCTGTTAACGTAAGGCTTAGAAATATGATACAAAAAGAGAAAATTCGAGAATTGTCTTTCAACATAAAACAAAATATTCTTATTTACACCTCTTTTCCTTTGTACATTTTAGAGGGTCACTGCAAAGCCCACGATTTATGACCTGGATTTGATATCAGGATAATTAAATATGAATCTACCATTTAAATATTCTTTGCGTCAGGGATGCACCAACAATTCACATTTGTAATACTGACAAGTTCAAATAATAATAATAATAATTTGTGAAACGAAGCGTCCCTGTAGTATCATATCCCGGTATTATTGCGTTCAGTATATAACGGTCTGTATTTGTTTTCTCCAGATTTAACATTTAGGGTAAACAAAAAAATATAAACATAAGTAAAATAAATAATTAAATAAAGTTAAAAAATGTCTCTAATCACTTTTTGTGTGTCAGTTTGTTTTTGTGGCTTCGTAACATTTCTCGAATATTTTGTCACCAGTAAAATAGTTTTTTTGATGGTGGAGTTCATAGCTGCCATGTATTGTAACGAGTCCGAATCGTGCCGTTCATCGCGGTGGTGTCGGTCTGGGTAACACACCGGAGAGGGGGGGCAGAGACAGAGACGGCGGCGGCTCGTTGGCGCCCTGGAGACCGTGCAGAAGAATCCGGGGAACGAGAGGACGCTGCAGCGCCGGCGGGGGCGCCGAAGGTCCCCTGTATAAGTAGAGCGCTGCTCCAGGGTCCAGATTCGACACCAGGCTTTGAGGGTAGAAATACGGCGAAGGGAACATCCTTTGCAGCGCAGAATAATTTCCAGCCTCCGCTAACAATTCCAGTCCGACCGCAGTTTGCCTCTTCCACTTCGTCCTTTTTCGAAAAAGAATGATGTTAGTATATAAAAATAAGATTTAAATTATTTAACTACTAGTGTTTTATCTTTTGATCATAACAAAAAGAAAACAAACGTTTTCTACGTTTATTGTCTTGCACGCCTATTCCCAAGCGAAACATAAAACCCAAAAAGAAATACAATCTGAATCCTCTATGATTTATCTTCTAAGTTGCCTATCTGTATAAATATCAATTTTGACCACACAATTCAATAATAATATGATTTACTTTAAAACGGAAACGTCTGAATTGCAATATGAGGGCCACGAGTCTGCTGAGAGCTATGGGAAAGTTCCCTGAAGTATTCTGATATTTAATTCACATGAATTGTGTAACTAATATAAACAATAAGGTAAAAAGCAGGCAGCAAATGTCCCAAATAGTTCAGTAATTAATATTATTTAATCGAGGACGCATGCACCATTCGTGGATAAAATGCTGCATATTCATTTCAAATATTTAACTTGGAAATATAATACAATGGAAATACAATTGGAAAATATGCAAATAAACCACTTGAAGAAGTACAATATATCTATTTTGAATTTTGCTACTGTCAATTTTCGTTATAGAATATCTTTTTTTATTTTTTTTTCTCCATTTTGCAGTTATTTTTTAAGCTATAAAATAAGAATGATGTGAATCTTTGAGCCCCTTTAAAAATGAAAAGCTAAACATTTTATGCTTAAATGTAAAAAATGTGGATATTTATTCTGTAGCATTTCCTTTACTTTTAGTGAAGCAAAACCGATGCAACCAGGTCATCTGACATTTATTATTGTCTTTGGCAGGAGACTAATAAATCAAAGGAAAATAATATGATAGGCCTATACACCCAAGTGCATATTCTCTTATTAATATAGTAAAAATAAAACGAATGTCGGTAAGAAAAATTACATTTATAAAATGACGTGGATATCAGAATAATTACCATTTAATTTCTTCAGAGTTTTTTTTTTTTTTCTTATTTAATGCTGCTGGGATGTACTCAAGCATTTGTTTCCAGCTGACCACATGCTCACCTCCTGTTCTGGTACCAGGTTTTGACCTGCGTGTCGGTCAGGTTGAGAGATGCTGCCAGCTCCATCCTGTCCTGCACACTCAGGTACTTCTGACGCTCAAAACTGCGCTCCAGCTGGGCGAGCTGATGGTCAGAGAAGGCGGTCCGCGCTTTCCGTGGCTTCTTCAGGCGAACCTGCGGGCTGTCTCTGCTGCTCGAGATCTCCCTGTCGCCGTCCTCTTTCGCTGAAACATCACATAGAACGAAAGGGCACTGATTAGAATGAGTTAGTTAGCCCAAGTGTATCAGTAGACACAGCTCTGGCAAGTAATCACATGTTATGGTGTCAAAGGTTTCCACATATCCTATGCTAAACCCTTGATGGTTTCACGCGTGCTTGTAATTCTGTCATGCATTTTTCAGATTTTATTTTCAGAATGTGAATACACGAGGGTTGTGATATTTAATTCACCCCTCTCTCCCTATCTAAACCAAACTCTTTTCTCTCTGAACCCAGAAAGAGAGGGACACGACGCGAGAGACCTTGCCAGTCGAGTAGTTGAGTCGTCTCTCAAGGAGCACAATAATCCGGCTAATTGAGCCACAAGGGATGGAAACCTTTCAACCGAGAACCGGAGAAACTTCACAGGGCCGGGGATAAGAGCGAAATAAAGAGCGGACCGACCCCGTGCGTTACAAATCTGATTAGCACTGGGACAAATTGCATCAAATCCCTGAAATATAAGGGGTAGAAAGGCAAAAATCAAAGGGGCGCACACACTCTCTACAATCGCTCTGGAGATGGAATGGCTTTGATTTGGAGAGCATTAATTTTGATCACCGCTCCTATAGACTTGCCAAGCTAATAATGTCATGATATGAGAGTAGAAATATATTTGGATTTATAGCTGAAGGTTGGCGAATAGAAACGGACACCAATAACTATAACAATACAAATGATGTGTAATAAAGACAAATAATAATAAAAATAACGTTTTATTCGATAAGGGCATATTTTTACATTTATCAGTAGTCACTGGCCTTTATGTGTTAGCATCACTAAATCAACCTAATGTTATGTCACAGGAAACGATCTTTCACGCTTTTTTCCCCCTCAGATGTAATTTCACCTGGACAAATCCTTAATTAATCTTGCTGATGATGTTTATCAACTCCCTTTGCTCTGCACCTAACAATAAGCTTTAAACTAATAAGCACGTTAAAATGTATCATATAGTGAATAATCCACGTAAACAAATGAACTATATTTCTTGCACTGAAATCACAAAGATTTCATGATTTTTGCACTAGCGACAAATACATTCATTGATTTCAAAATATTTAATATGAATTTTACGAGAGTTGATTGTAAAATGTTTTGGATTATAAAATGATTATGTCATGTGGATTCTATCTATCTATCTATCTATCTATCTATCTATCTATCTATCTATCTATCTATCTATCTATCATCAGTCTTATCTCATAATCTGTTGTCCTTTATAGAAACAACGCCTAAAAATGAACAAAATGAATAAACAATAAAGCATGAAAACTATAATATTTATTATTTATTATGAATACTATAACTATTTCAATTAATTCTAGTTTAAGCTATTTATTTCTATGCCCCAATTCTTTTAAAAACATAGCCAATGGTAGTCAAAAAGCCAGCCTGCTTAAACTCCATGCAGTATAAATGTGTCAAGTTCTAGTTCTATCATGTGCAATAATTTTAAAATATCACTAAAAAAGCGATGTGATATTTTTACCTTTGTATTCACAGTCTGGCGATGAGTTACTGTGGATCTTTTCAATGAAGTCCTCTGCGATTTTAGATGCCAGTCTCCCTAACTCCTGAGTCGGCTGGCCGTTACTGGAGTAAGGAGCACACGCCGCCAAGGGTTTACAGTCAGCCAGAATATCTCTTATTAAGAAGGATGAAGTGACAGTCCGAGGTTGCGATCCGGCGGAGATCGGCCCATGCTGCAAATGGGACGCGAGCCCGAGCAGGTGACCCTGTCTCTGCGCAGCATCCTCACCGCACTCCCGCCGCGGGGACGGAGGAGAAGAACAACCGCTCTCTAAGTCTGACCTGGGGCTGAACTCCAGCGGAGACCGGCATTCTCCTACCAAACTGTCCCTCTTCGCGATGACTGGGCTTCCAGGCCTGTGGGAGAGCAAGGAGTCGATTCCAAAACTGGAGCCGTTGGTGGACGCTTCCATCTCCACACTGCTGCTTGCGTGAAGCCTCTGTTCAGATTATCATCTGTATTCAACCAAATTCTGCGTGAATGGCGCTCGATTTAATAGCGATCTATCCAGGAGGAAAATCCAAAGCAGAATCGGAAATGAGAAATATTCATCCCCTGTCTGGGAAAAAAAAACTTCCTTCTTCCTTGAGGACTTTTAGTTTAAGTTTAAAAAGGAAAAGGAGGTTTCTGTAGGAAGTTCTGTATAAAGTACACACAGACCCTACCTCCAAAAAAAATTTTTTTTTTTTTCTTTTTTTTTTTTCTTTAGCTTCTCACTCACTCCTCAAAAAAATCGATACAGCCTAAATATACTCTCGGCTGGCAAATGGAATTTTTTTTTTTTTTTTTGAGTCCTGGTATTTCTCGAAGACGCGAGACGCATCGATGGTAGCTTTGAATTATTTATCAAATTATTTCAAAAAGCTGTTCTGAAGTAACAGTGTTAGTGTAAAACCACAAGGTAGCCTACTTAGAGGGCGCGAGCATTTCAGCACCACGGACAGAAGCAAAGCGGCGTCAACGCGAGCCTCGCGCCTATTGAGCAGCTGCAATTTTCATCAGTTCAAAGGTATTTCGCTGTGGCGAGTAGAGTCGAATCCGGACAGAAAAGGCAAGTGCATTCTGTGCCGGCGCAGGTAATGCAATGGAAAAGCGCTAGACGGTAGAGTGCTGAAAAAATCCTGTAAGAAGACAGAAGCGCAAATGAGGTAATGCAGGTTAAATAGACACATTGGGGAACGGAAAGTCAGATAAAGCCTAACCAATGAACTTGTGCACAACTCTTTGCCTAGGTTTTTAAGGGCACCCCTTCCACGTGAGTCCCCAGCGACTCGCTTCCATTGGTTAGGAGGTGTTTTGGGGTGTTGACTGGCTCGCTAAGAGGAAACTGGACCCCCCCCACGCCCAATAAACCCCTCCCCACAGGTCGCCCTCTTTGATTAAAAGCGACACTGAATTCATTAGAAGACTCGGATCCAACTGTTTACAGGCAATTTTCACACTGTTTGCTTTCATTACATCATTGATGAGCCTTATAATGGGGTTATTATGAGGAGTGGGGAGGTCTTTTCTCTCCTCTCCTCCTAGCGCGCGTTGACCACTTTCTCACAATTCGGCCATTTTTTCCTCATATAATTCCTTTATAGTTTCTACTGAAAGTTGAATTTAAGCATTGATGTTGATATATTTAATTCTAATTACAACATTTTTAAGGCACGCAGTTACACGTCTAGTATGAAGCTCAGGCATTTAAAAATGGGGCAATGAGGTGAAGCTCATTTTTATTCAAAAATATATTAGAAATGTAAGTCATTAAATTTTTTTGGGACTTTAAGTATCACGTTTTTTTTTGGTATAAGTGTTTAAGAATGTAAAAAAAATACAGTCTCATTAAAAAGCTGAAATTCTGAGGGGAACAAAAACTAGAAAAAAAATAAAATGTTGAATGTTGATAGTTTTGTATCTTTTTAAAACAAATAATAGTATATTTTTTAAACAAATAAATAAGCAGTGAAGCTTATTTATTTTATTTATGAAGCTTTAATAAAATTGAAATATTTTAAATAATTTGTCCGCCAAAGTCAGCTTGGCATAACCTACAGGAAGCCATTTTGGTGTCATGTGACATGAAAAAAATAAAATAAAACGGAGAGGGGCCCTTTAGACTCTCATGACTGTCCTTATATTTTATTAAGTTTAAAAATGTACATACACTTTTATGATGAAAAGAAACGTTTTGTTCTGGTAGAATGGATTAAATTCTTAAACAGCCTACGTAGAAAAAAAAAAAACATGCTTATGAAAGTAATGATTGTTGTTTACACTCAAATGTACATTTGAGTGTAAACAACATAATGAAGATGCAAGAAAAGTATTTTAGTATTTTCTACAAACTCGAAACATACTCATATATATCGCCTAAAAACAAAGTTTATTGTTTACATTGTAGTACCACTACTGTCAACAATATAAACAAAATAAACAACAATAAATCTATTAATAATAATGACTGGCAACGTAAAAAAACAAATAAATAAAATTAAATAAATAAATAACATATTTACTTTTAAGCTAAGCCACTATTGGTACTTCTAGCATTAATAGTCAAGATCAGAATAAATGTTTAATTTGTGCTTTATACCCTAAATACAGGGCAGTCTGTTTGACGCTTGATGCTGTAGTGTTCTTTTCGTTTTCCAAAGCATAAAACGCGATTATCGAACAACCATGTCGTTTAGTTCATAACAAGTATCTAATGGTAATGTATGCAATGTTAATGAGCAATAAAGAGGGCGACTGCTCTTTCTGAAAGCCCAGCGTGACCCAAAACTCTAACATGCATGAAAAACTATTGTCCTGCCTCTCACGTCTTTCTCTCAAACAGTTAGCCCCTCGTGTTTTTTCGACAGGTCCCAATAATCGAGCCCCCCATCAGAACAGCAGATTGGAAGCGCTAGTCGGCCGCAGACAACGGCAGGTTAGTGAATCCGCTCTCCGCTCCCAAGGGGGGTCAACGCGGCTGCAAGCTGTCACAATGAGGCGGGGTGCAAGCGCACTCACTTTAGTTTAGAGGCTCATATAAGGATGCCCACTGCGTGTGATGGGGATTTTTCTTTTCTTTTTCTTTTTTTAGTCTCTGTGGCAGGCCATGACAGGGGTTATCTATCTATGGCATGTTTTGAGCTTTATTTGTAAGATAAATAAAATTCAGACCTCTTAGTACTGTGACAACAGGTGCAATAAAGCTTAATCATTAAAAAAATCAGTTTAAACCGAAAGTTTTAAATGAAAATGAATCTTTTATCAAATAACCCAAATAAATTACAAATTGCTTAATGGCTGCTGTATTAAGGCTACTGCATTGCATTGCTTTTCCTTCAATTGTCCAAACAGTCAAAATCCTTGAATGGCTCGAGCAGTCTTTTCACTTAAAAACACAACACATGCTACCCTGGGCATTATGTCCTGGGATGTACTTGCAAAGTCAAGCTAATCAAAATTTTATTTATTTATATTTTATTATTATTTAATTTTTTTGTCGTCATTAAATAATAATGACTCCAATTACGTTTTATGGTCAGGCCATGTGTAAGCTTGTTTAATAAGTAATGGGTATAATTATTAGTAAATACATAAATATAAATATAATAGTAATAACATAAATATAATATATACAATATAATATAAGCACATACATGCACACACACACACACACACACATATATATATATATATATATATATATATATATATATATATATATATATATATATATATATATATATATATATATATATATATATATATATATATATATATATATATATATATATATATATATATATATATATATATATATATATATATATATATATATATATATATATATATATATATACACACACACATACATAGCTGCTGAGTCTATGGCTTTATGGTTTCCACTTTGTAAGAATATAAATTTTTTCATTATAGTTTTTGATTTTGACTTAATCAGTGTGGCAAGCTGATGATTGAATGATCTATCTTTTAATTATGCATTAATGATGTAATGTAAAGACTCTGAACTTGTAAAAGCTTCACAATTCTGCAAAAAGTCATACCGACACTACTTCACAACTTTCATTTATTTTTGAATATTGTTATTTAACTTAAACACTGATTAAGCTTTAGTGATTGACATTGGCCATACAAAATCCTAGAATGCTTCAACCACAGTAAATGCCACAATGTTACACAAGTTGGACAGTGCATAAAATGAACAATTAATAGAGAGGATAGAAAATCAGGAGCTTGACACACCAAATGGAGATGCACAGAAACGCCCTCTAAAAATCTGTCACTCAAACACTTCTATTTAACGTACATCCTCTGATTGTTTGAAGATTTGAGGGAGAGGCAGAAGAGATGAGCGGCAAGAGGCTTCAAAGGCATTTGATCTCGCCTCACCTCGGGTGAAAACAATGTTTTGAATTTCATTTATTTATTCTGTTCCATGTTTGTTAAATATATATTTGGATATGTTCAGGAAAATGGTACGATGTTCCTAGATAAACGTTGGCATCGCTGTCATTTTGAAACATTGAGTAAAACATGCCTTGTGACAAAAAAAGACATGTAGAAGGAAAGAAATGTTGACTTAAGTCAACAAACAAACATTGTTCGGAAAAAAAACGGGCACACCCTGGACCAGTCAGCGATGCAAATGATGCACCTTAAAGCCATCAGGTGCGAGATTTGACAGAAAATAATGAGAACCGCTGAATCTTTTATAAGGTTAACACTCACATTTCCCAGTCAGCTGTCACACAAGAAAGACTTTAGCGCATTCATGCTGGAGAAATATACCTTTATTGGCTCATTAAAGCTGACAGGGGGCTCGGGACCGCCAGCACTCAAGCTCGGGACCGCCGGTGCGCCACCCCGTTTTGTGTCAGTAATTTGCAGAGGAGATATACCTACCTTGAAAAAAGCGAAGGGGAAAATTATGAAGGAAGCAAGAATGAGAGAGCGAAATGGCAGAAGCTGGTGGGGCGAGTGCCAAAAGATGGGGGTGCCAGAGAGTGGGGGGCCTTAAAGAAGGGTCTTGGGGGAGGGTGGAAAGATCGCTAGCACGCCAGGAGTCTGATTCTCTCCTAATTGGAAGCATTGGGCATTGTCAACTGAGAATTTTCAGTCGCTCACTGGCAGGTAGAGTCGTCAGGATGATAGCCCACTTGTCAGCGCAAAACACCAATAAAAACAAACCACTTTTGATTTAATTGGAGGCCTAGCCGTAGTGGGCTAGGACTGAACGGGTTAGGGGTTGTGCATCGCTTCAGGGAAAAACCGGTGTGTGTGTGTGTGAGTGTGTGTATCGAAGGGATGTTTGACAAAGAAATCATCACTTTGTGTAAAACACCCAGAGCGGTGGCTCACATCGTCGGACAGAGGAGAGCAGGCCGTCGTTATTCTGTGTGTGTGCAGGAGCGTGGGTGGTCACTTCCCATGGTGCTGAGGTTACAGGAAACATAGAGTTTGATTTGGTCTCTGGAGGCCTACAGGCTGTTCAGCACTCATCACTTCCGAGTTTCTTCTCAAAAATGCACGCTCAGAGAGATATTGATATGGTGATACCTCAGAGAATGAAGCAGAAGAAGAGCTGACCCTATACCTGACTTTTGCTACAACCACCTCACCGAGTACAAAAAACCCTTTCTGCCTCTCATCTCTGCAGGAGGAATCACATTCTACACCACCAACCTGAAATCCCGGTATTCGGCAATCTGATTGTTTTTTAACAATATCCAATTGTAAACAAACAATTGGATATTTTGAGTGCTGTTCATTTTAATGGAGTGGATATTGTGTAGCCATTTAAGCTATTTTGAATAAATGAGAGAATATGGAAAAAGCTATGCTAAAATAAAAAAATCTAAAAATATCTAAAAATCTCGATTAGTTAAGACCAAGGAAAGAACTACTTACAAACTGCTCGTATTCTTAAGGCGATGACCCCTGATTCTGATTTCTCTCACTCACTATTCTCCCTCCACGTCCGAGTTCATCAGCAGCCCAGTGGTTTATGACTCTTGACAGAGTTCAAGGAAGATGTCTGCAAAGACGGAGAGAGAAATTGTGGTGAAGAGCAAACAAAGAGGCAGAGGCGCCATTAAGAGCACAAGTATGCAAAATTCAAAACTCCATTTCCACAAATCTTTAACTTTAAGAGTCATAAACTCTTCAGCTATCAAATGTGTTTTTTTTTTCCAGGAAAATCTTTTAAAAATTGCATAAGCGTAAACATTATCAATGGACCAGAATAAAGAAAATAAACAATCAATTCTACGACTCAAAAGTTTGGGGTCAGTAAGAGATTTTAATGTTTTTGAAAGAAGTCTCTTATGCTCACCAAGGCTGAATTTATTTGATAAAAAATACAGTAAAAACAGCAATATTGTAAAATATTATTACAATTTAAAATGACTATTTTCTATTTTAATATATTTTAAAACAAAATGTATTCCTGTGATGGCAAAGCTGAATTTTAATCAGACACGTGATCCTTCAGAAATCAATCTAATATGCTGATTTAGTGCTCAAGAAACATTTCTTATTATTATCATCAATGTTGCAAAGAGTTGTGCTGCTGTTTGTGGAAACGGTGACACTTTTTCCCCAGGATTTTTTGATTAATAGAAAGTTTTTTATTAAAGATTAATAGCATATAACAGCATTTATTTGAAATAGAATTCTTTAATGTCAAAGTTTTTACTGCTACATTTGATCATTTTAAGGCATCCTTGCTAAATAAATGCATTTATTTCTTAAAAAAAAAAACGTTTTGAATCATAGTGTATATATTAGTAATTTTAGGCATTAAAGGGGTCATATGATGCGATTTCAATTTTTCCTTTCCACAACGCATTGGATAGCTGGCCAATCACAGCACACCTCGCTTTTCAGACCGATGAGCTTTGTAAAAATCGACGCGTTTCAAAAAGGCGGGGCATAGAGGAGAAACAATAATGTACAGTATGTGGAAAATAATGTGTTTTTTAACTTTAAACCGCATAAACACATTTCATTACACCAAATACACCAAATAATGTTCTTTTTAGCAGCATCATATGACCCCTTTAAAATTGTCCACAAATGCTTTAGCTTAACTTGTTGCTTTTTCCTTGGGAAAATCATAATTATAATTACTCATAATCACTAAGCCTATTTGCCATTGTGGCCAGTTCTTTTTTTAAGGCCAAGTCAATGTAGAATAGTGACAGAGCCAAGGTGGTTTTCATTAAGGGTTCAGAGTTCAATGTTAGCCCATTGCACAGCCATTACAGAATAATGGGGTGGGTGGGCATTTCTGTGGCTGGTGGTCCCATCCAGCTGCCACTGGGAGACACACACAAGCTGTTGGACAGAGGTAAAGATGCCCCATATACCCCGGCCTCCAGGGGGTGTCAGAGTGCACTGCCCCTCATCCTTATCCCCTCTGTCAGGGCATTTGGGAGGGTTTTTCGCAAGCCGATAAATCATTGTTAAATGTTACCATGAAGCCACTGGGGAAACTTGCAGGAAACAGGAGTGACATAGGGAATGTAGGCGTTCATGAAGGTGGTCTGGTCAGCTTGCCAAAAACACAGGGAAGTGGTCAGAGTTAGTGCAGACCTATTTAACATTTACTGTATATGGATCTCATTTCCAGTCAGCATTGTGCTTGCGTAATTTTGATTTTGACAATCTCTCGGTCATTGAACATGACACATGTTCATGAAGATGACATGATGGTTGTACGAATGGCCGGTCTTGTTATCATAATGATGTATTTTGGTACTAATGCACACACATGCATGTGCAGTGCATCATCCACATGCCAAAGTCCTCAAATTTAATCTGATTTATATCTTATCTGACGTGCAGGTAATATGTGAGGTCAGAACATCATAATCATCACACCTGTCATTGTTAGGACTGGTTCCTAGAGCCCCCCTCACCAGTACACCCACCCCCAGCCGTGACTTTTATTGCTTCATTAGTGCATGCCACATGTTTTAGAGCACACTTGCCTTTCACTCACCAAGCAGAGATGATCACTGTGATCTGAGGGTGGGAACAGAAACCATTAAGAAGCATCCTGAGTCTCTCCTCAGCAGCATGCATGAACCACTTTTTTTACACTGAAATAAACAAAATCACTAAATCAAAATTACAATGCTGGTTAACATATAAAAACAATATGGTGTTAAAGATCAACTGAATGTGGATAATATTTAATGACTTCCTTGGTAATATTTTTCCTGGTTATTACATGCAAATATATGAAATAGAGTAATCAGAATGCCAGCATTTATCAATATTCAAAGTATATTTTCTGTATTTTTTATTTGTTATATTTGTATACTTTGTATTCTATTCATCAAAAAAGTCCCCAAAAATATTACACACCACAAAAATATTAAGCAGCAAATCAACATATTAGAATGATTTCTGAAGGGTCACAAGACACTAAAGATTGGAGAAATGGATGCTGAAAATTCAGCTTAGCCATCACAGGAATAAATTAGGTTTTCAATTATGTAATAAAATCGAAGAAAAAAAAGTGTTGTTTTTAATTGTAATAAATGTAAATAAATGCAAACTTGGTGAGCATAAGCAACTTCTTTCAAAAATATTTAAAAATCCTACTGACTTTTGAATGGTAGTGAATATATATTGCATTTATACTCAAATCAATAATTAATTTGCTGAAGAATGCATCCATAATTATAGCTGCTAAAATATTTCAAATTTACACTATAGCTGCCCTATAGTGAAAAATAAATATACTAAAATGTATTTGAAATACATTTATTTCATGCTAAGTATACTACAAATACATTTACATATTTATGTATACTTAATAAAACTACCCTGCAATTGTACTTTTAGTATACTAAACTGGTATCCTTAAAGTCTGCTAAATTGGAACAATTAATTTTGTACTTAATGCACTTTGTGCGGACGTAATGCTGAAGTCCAACTAAAGATATACTTAAGTATATTTGATTGTGCTAAAGTGGAACTATTGCAAGTATACTTTAGGTACACTTTAAATATCTTGCATTTAAAGACTGATATTATTCAAAGATCATACAATCCTCATCAACAGTGACATTACAACATAAGAAATGTGCATTGTGCACAAGTAGTACTCCAAATAAAGTTTAATTATAATTTTTTATATCAGTAAGTCTGAGCGATATGCCAGTAAATTTGTTAATAGTTTTGAACTATACTTAGCATGAAATAAATGTATTTTAAATATATTACTTTTTACTAGGGTAGAAACTCATTCCACATGCTTATATCCATATGAGATACCATACGGAGTAAAAAAATTATAACAATAATAATGGATTTAGATCAGCATTACATGCATTATGCACAAAATAGTAGCAACAACCATTTAAGCAAACCTATTGTTTTCCCATCTTTGTATTTGTTTATAAAACAATTTAAAGCAATAGACCATCGATGGGGTGAAATGTGACTGCTTTTCTGAACTGTACAGGTATTTGTAGATTTTCACACACTATATATGTGTGTGTGTGCATACATGTAAAAGAAAGAGCGCGAGACAGAGGTAGAGGGGTGTGGGGTGCCGAGAATAAGACCCCAGCAAATGCTCATTAGAGTTGACCTTGGCACCAGGAGCATGCGTTTGATGGATTGGGTACGGGGCCAAACAAGCCCCCGGGGAGCCATGATCTTATCTCTTATTGTACACACACCTCCCTCCTACTGACCCTATCCCTGAGCACTCACATTGCTCTCCTCTCCACGCATCACAGGCAGAATAAATCTGTGCTTGACAGAGAGAGAGAAACAGTGTCAAGGCATGGAGGGGAAAAGAAGATGGAGGCGAGACAGAGAGAAAAACACACAGAGGCCCTGAAAAACCAATAGCTCGCTGAGGCGTCATTAACCGCAAAAGTCAGCTGTACTTCTTCAGTCAAGACGTCGCTAACCCAGACCCGATGGTAGGCCGCAAGATGGGGATTGGGAAGAAGGCGGAGGAGAATTGAGAAACAGAGCAAAATATGGAGAAAGAGCTGATGAGTCTTCATTGCAATGAGTCTTTAGTCCTGTGGGACATGAAGGGGAGTTTGTTCCCAGAGCTTCAGCCATCCCTCTGTTCTTCCTCTCCCGTCGCAGCGCTCAAAATCCTCCCCTGTAACTTGTAGGCAGGGGACAGGCATGAGGCAATCAATACCTGCAGGAAGGAAAAATCTAGCAAGCACTATTCACATGGGCTTCTCCCACAGCCCCTCACAGAGATCTTTCATTCCTTTTTACTGTACAAGAGCTGGAGCTCCTATGGGTTTCTGATAGAACAGGAGAGGAAAACGACTCTTTTAAGCATTTCATCTCAGATGAGCCACAACCTGAGAGTGTGAGCTTAAAAAAACAAGTAATAGTCCGCGGTGGACTGCTGAGACCAGAATGGAAGAGGAGGCTTATGATGGCTATAAGCATTCATAACGTGATGTTATGGAGCTTGCAAGTGCTTTCAGTACTTCTTCGATGAAAATGGATTCTCCTGAAAAACAACGTTTGATACGATTATCTTCAACGAGTACTGTAAAGTGATTTAGAAGCACATTTTAATCGCACTATGGCTAAAAAGTATTTGAAAAGAAGATTAATACTTTTTAGTCACCAAAAAGGCATTATATTGATCAAAAGTGATAGTTCACAGAACAAAAATACTATTTCAAATTCATATTGTTCTGTTGAACTTTCTATTCATCAACAAACATATCTCTGCTTACAGAAGCAATCAATTACACTATTATACTCCAGCTACAGAGAGATAGATACTTCCCGTGCCAAAACAGTACACTAAAGGAAGGGAAAGTGAGACATTCGATACAGTTCAGAAAAGGAACGCCTACTAGAAGCAACAGCGCAGTGACTTAGCAACCCTTAGAGATTCAGAATATTTCATGCATGATGAAAATAAAAAAATATATTTAAAAAAAGAACACATTCAAATGTATCACTGTTTCCACAAAAACATTAAGCACAATTGTTTTCACCATTGATGATGATGTGAAATGTTTCATGAGCAACAAATGAGCATATTAGAATGATTTCTGAAGGATCACGTGACACTGAAGACTGGAGTAATAGTGCTAAAAATTACAGTTTTGCCATCACAGGAATAAATTACATTTCAAAATAGAAATCAGTTATTTTAAATTGTAATATTTCACAATATCTCACCACCTTTACTGTATTTTTAAACAAATAAATGCAAACACCAAACTTTTAAATAATAATGTACATTTAAAAATTAAAAACAAAACAACTGCTCTGGCAAAGATTCAATAAGTAGCTGACTTATTTTCAAAAATATGCTAAAGATATGCACTCTTGTTTTACAGTAAAACATCTAAAAAGCTTCAAAACAATATAAATTTGTTGCGCTTCGAGCGTCCCGAGTTCGAGTCCCACCTCGCGAACCTTTTCCGATCCCCTCTCCCACTTCGCTTCCTGTCCACCTACTGTCCTATCTAAATAAAGGCTTAAAACACCAAAAATAAATCTTTAAAATAAATAAATAAATACATTTGATAAAGTAGCAAAAGTGTTTCAAATATGATATTTTAAGGGAATATACCTTGAATTATTTATTTTCAAAATATATTTTCTTGTTTTAGGCATAAACCTCATACATTTATGTATGATTAAAAAAAAAATATATATATATAAATATTTATATATTTTTTCATTTTACAGATTTATTTATTATTAATCATACAGGATAACCAAAAAAGCTGAATAAGTAAAAGATGTATTGCTGTGTGTAACTGGAGGGACAATTTACACAATTTTACATCATGACCAGCTGCTCCACTGAACACGTACGCACTGAACATAGATGGGGGATCTGATTTGATGGAATTATTTATTATAATAATTACAAATTCTTTAAGTGATGCACTTAATCGTCATTGCCAGATTAATGTGTTGCAGTACATTGCTGCATTGTTATATCTTGACAGATGTTTGTTATGAATATGTGTCTGAGGTTATTATTTCTGCTTTTAGAGCTATTTATCCAACAGGTCAGATGGGTGAGCTGGACCATTAAAGCAGTTCTCTGAGCAGACGGAGAGAGACACACAGATGCCAAGCCTAGGTTATCATACTGATGGAGTGAGCCAGCTGCTGGCCTGAGGTCAGTGACTCCTCTGAGAGCTGTGTGAGCATCATTCAAAAAATGTATTTTCTTTGTTTATGTGGCACTGACCATTTTACACATTGGCTATATCACTGTTTAGTCTTAAGCAAATTAGCAAAAATACACATATTTTCATGGTTGTTTGACACATGGTGCGAAAAGGACAAAATTGGCTTCCCAGAGGAAAGATGAATCCACCCCCCTGTCCTAAGTCACTGTCTCTCAGTCTTCTCCTGTCTGCTTCTTAACAACTGGGTGGGCTTGATGTCTTATCTCTGATATTTCTCCACTCTGGGCTCATTTCTGACAGTTGGGGATGGATACACAGCAAGAATGTTGCTGTAATTGCATCTGGTTGCGTCATGAAAAAGTAATAATGCACTGTCAAGGATGTCAAGGTGTCAGCGTTCAGCGGAACTGATAAGTTGTTGCCGGCCATGAAAGTAAAGCCCCTTTCCAGAGCCAAACAAGGTGTCAGCGTTCAGCGGAACTGATAAGTTGTTGCCGGCCATCAAAGTAAAGCCCCTTTCCAGAGCCAAACCACCGGTGGGCTGCGGTAAGTTACGAGTAGGGAATTTAGCCTGAAGGACATTTGCCAATTACCCATCTCTTTGTTTAATTGGAGGAGAGGTGGCACAGATGCAGAAATGCTTGTTTAAAAAAAAAAAGCATTGTGAATCACAATGCCAGAATTCCTGCAGGCTGATACGAAACTGTATGGTTTCCTTCAGTGGGGTAACATTTAGTCAGACCCAAAATGCAGAGATGAATTGACTTAAGAAGTGAAAATTACACATAAAATCCCATAGAAACAAGTCAGACACTAGTGTACCTGTCTCAAAAACACTTATCAAGGTGAAGAGTTTTGTGGACACTTCTGATTGCAGTACTGATTTGTGTATAGACACAAATACCCTTAGTCAGGGTAGAGCTATATTTAATTTTTGAAAGGAATGAAAACGATGCTGTGAGGGATAGAAGTACAGTGCGTTCAATGGATTGTACTGTTGTTTAACAACATGCCAACTGTTCAGCTGATGAAACATCTTTCCAAAAAACTTTCAGTAGACAAAAACTTCATGAAACAACTTTGAAATTTGTGAGTTTTGAAAATTACATGCGACCTTGAAGAGTACAAACACAGTGCATGTCATTGTAAAGTCTGTAAGTCTATCACTCACAGACTCATTTTCATCTGCCCAAAATTCAATAAAGCGTCAACCATGAATAAGGTCTATAGGTTACACATTTTTGTGGTCAACATTGTGCACGTGCCAAAACACCACAGGAATTAGATATACATGTTGTTCTTTACACACAAGGAAAAAAAGCCAAAGTGCATCCAGTTTACCATAAAATGAAAACTGTCATTATTTATTCATCATCATATTATCCAAAATCCATATTTGCACTGGTTTCTTTCTTCTGTGACACAGAAAAGGAAAAGCTTTTATTAGTCAGTTAGCTGAACTCACGAATCAGATCATTCGGTCATGAATCAAACATTGCTGCTTTTCTCATAAACTCTCAAGAATGCACAATATCAAAAATATTAATTGAATACAGGCATAGGAACCACTATCATAATACTTTTACAGTGCTTTTGCATCATTTTGGAGCTTGACAGCTTCAGTCTTATTCACTTTCAGAATATTGAAATACGTAGCCAGTATCTTCTTCAAACTCATGTGTTGTGCTCTATGGAAGCCCGTCAGTCATACAAGTATGGAATAGACAGAATTTACATTTTTGGCCGACTATTCCTTTAATATGCTGCTAGCCTAGTTCCTGTGCCACTTAATTTGATAAATCTATTCTACAGCACAGAGCTGGATTTAGACTAGAGTAAAGCAATTTTGCGCATGTTAGGATTCTACCTGCACTGCTAAAAAGACCAGCTTAGCCTACCGCCATGAATTTCCAAGCAGGTTTATACTGGTCTTGCGGAATGACCAGCATGTACACTGCCATTCAGAAGTCTGGGATCAGTTAGATTTATTCTTTTATTCAGCATGATGCATTAAATTAACCATAAGTGACAGTAAAGACATTGTTACAAAATATTGCTATTTCCGAAAAAATGCTGTTCTTTTGAACTTTCTATTTATCACATTTCATACAAAAATATTAAGCAGCACAACTGTTTTCAAAATTGATAATAAGAAATGTTTCTTGAGCACTAAATCAGCATATTAGAATTTCTGAAGAATCTTGTGACACTGAAGGTGAAAGTAATGGCTGCTGAAAATTCTGCCTTGCATTTTGAAATATATTAAAATGGAAAACAAGTATTTTGAATTGTAATAATATTTACAATATTACTGTTCTTGCTGTATTTTTGATCAAATAAATGCAGTCTTGGTAAGTATAAGTGATTTCTTTAAAAAAAATATATTACAAAATTTTACCAACACCAGACTTTTGAACAGCAGAGGAGTAATTGTTTAACTAATTATTTAATTAGATAAAACCCTTAGGCAGGATACCAGCATCCACAGCATATGCTGTTGACCAGCCTTGCTTTTGTCTGTCTTTTCTTATTGATTTTCTTAGAAATCACTCACAAAATGTTTAGATTGAATTGCATTCCTCCTCAGTTCACCTGCTCACAAACTCCCGATTTACTCACAAACAGGCCCAATGCGCGTTCCATCCCAAAGTTAAACAGATTGTGCAAAAGAAGAAAAGAGATAAGGGCAGAAAGGTTGCAGGCTTTAAAAAGAGATTATTTGGACCAAAAGCCCATAGATTGATCCTATTGTATTTTAATAATGTGTCTATGGACTCACTTAGACATGCAAAGAGAGAGAGAGTCACCAGGATTGACTCCTCATAAGGAATCAATGTTTGGAGAATGAAAGCCAAGGGGCAAAGTTCCCTTTAGTTCCCAGAGTTGTGAAAGAAAGCATTAATCAGTTCTCACATCATTATCATGTTGACTGCTCATCTCCCTTCTCTCTTAACCCATCACTCCATCTTCTCGCCACCTTCTTCCCTTTCTTCCGCTTGTATACATTTCGGATTGTTCGAGCGTTTGAGATTAGCTGACCTTATGGTCACTAGGGTGGTTTCAGACGCGCACACACTGGCAAACAAAAGCGTGCACTTTTTCTCCCACTTTCTCTCTCCCTTTGCATGCTCCCAAGCAAACAGTAACGTGACCCTGACGGTTTTCACTTCGGGGCTTTCTGCTGCCCCTGTGTGGCAGAGTTCATCCCGGACTCTCTCAATGAACTCACAAAGGCCTACAAAACATGCTGCCACTCCCCCTGGCGGATTTGAGGAGCACAGGAAAGGGCCGTGTGTGCATCCAGGTCCCATAAGACCCTGTGTAATTAAGTGCATATGCTCGTTAGCAACCCGTCCTTCTCTGTATTCCCTCAACTTTGCATATACCTCTCTCTATATATCCCCCATCCCTCCTCCTTTCCCCGTGGTTTGTCAGATGAAGTGATTGCTTCTCTCTCCCACCCCCTCAGTGGTATTTAGCAATTCTCATTTGCATGTACATGCCCTTGCTGTGCGGCCGGCAAGCCACTGAGATTGATCAACAACACAGCGGCATGTTTTATTACATGTCAGTCGGAGGCAGGAACCAGACGCAATGGGCACATACACGCACACACACACACACATGCATGCAATGTAAACAGTCCATCTTCATGAACATGTACACACACAGACACAAGTGGACATGTAAATGTGATGTGTGCACCCATTTAAAGGGATATTGTTGAAAAAACAATCACCCTCATATAATTCCAAATCCATAGGACTTTCTTTTTTCTGTGGAACGCAAAAGAATCTCACAATGATGTTTTGGACCCCATTGACTTTCACTGAACAGACAAAACCTGTTTGATCAAATATCTTCTATGTTCAACAGGATTTTTCAACGAACTGACACTTCACAATCATTCGATATTTGGCCTTTTGTTTATTTTGACCATCTACACAATTAATATTTCTATCAAAAACACAGTCAAGGTCACGAACACCTGTCTTTTACGTTTGCATTTTATGGACATGAACGTACGCATCATTCCACATCCACTCTAAGGATCCGCATCCAATTCAGTGTAGCTGACTCAATCATTTGCAATCTGCCCAGATAAACTATCGAATAAACCCACAAATGGTGCCCTGAGATTCTTATCGAGTTTCTTTTCCTGAAGAAACTGTTTTTTAAGACTTTGGCAGAGCCGACTCTGCCGTTTCCTCGGCTTGCATGCCTGATAGATATTAATATGCGCAAATGGTGGATGCAGTACAAAACGCTGGTAATGAAGTGAAGAGCTTGGGGCTCTTGTGGAGCTTAAGAGCAGGCGTGGGGGTGCCAGCACATGGTTAGCCATATGCCTCTGAGCAGTTAGCAGGCTCCTCTGGGAGGCCTTGGGGAGTGCCTGCTTGCTTGCTTTCCTTTCCTCTTATATTTTTAGAGACACGCTTTTGTTCTGATTCAGTCCCCTTAAATATATGAGCTGCCCTTCAACCTGATTTTACACTAGGGTTCGGGACTGATTAGTGAGTGCCGGTAAGCAGGTCTATGAGTAGTTGGAGTAGCCTCCAATAGTGAGGGTTTAGCAGCTCTGTTAGCTTTCTAGACTAGATGTGGGATGAAAGGGAGCAAGAGGTCATGATCAGGAGATGTTTTTTTTTTGTTCTGCTTTCAGCAGGTGCTCTGTCTCACTCTGTGTGGTTTTGTGTTGGCACACAGGTTTTACATTTGGCATCATGTAGAGACCCTACACAATATCACATTATTAATGTACAAAATAAATAAGATTATATTTACTTTTAGCTTGCATTGTTTTGTTCATGGTGAGAGCAGGTCACACAATTTGACCTGCTCGGCCTAAAATACATTTGTGCCCGAAAAATGCAAAAAGTGCCAAAAATAATGCAAAATCAGATTGGACACACAACCTGTGATATCAACAAACAAAGATATGGGAAGCAGGAAAAAAATTATATACATTTACACACACATTTAAAACCACATATATGTGTGTGCATGTTGTGTGTGTGTGTGTGTGTGTGTGTGTATTATAAATGTGTATGTATGTGGCGCCGTTTGTGTAAATTTGTTACAAAAACTTTTTTTATTTGTAATAAAAGCTTACAATTATACAGCTGTAAATGTATGACAGCTATAAATTCACACTTTGTGTGAAAAAAATATGAAATAGTCATTTAGTCATTTCCAACGCATTCTAACTTATGATGATAAACCAATTAAATCAAGACAATAAAAAAAAACCCATAAAAGCACATATACAGGATCAACTGACCCAACTGAACAAAATCCATAAACTGCCTCAAAACTCTCTCAGACTGGTTCAGGGTCACTGGGTCATCCTTACTGCTGAGCCCTGCCAGAATCAGAACAGGCCTGTGATACATTTTGGGTCACAACCCACCAGTTGAGAACCACTGCTTTATAAAGTACAGTACATGATTGACAGTGAAACAGAGAAAGCAAGTGAGTCACTCACTGAAGACTCTGCTTGTCACAAGACATCTGGATGGAGAGATCTGTTGTTCTATGGAGAGAGAGAGAGAGAGAAACGAAGGAGGGAGGAAGCGAGAGGGATTGTTCTCTTAGATCTCATTGTAGCCCACCAGCCTGGCTGAATCTCTGCAGTCCCCGAGGAGAGAGTGCGAGTAATTCGGGCTCTGCCTTCTCCTTACACAAACGCCAGGATCAGCGCTCCTCGCACAAGTAATTAGAAGATAATGGGCAGTAATGCGGCCCGATCTGTCCCCATTATCTCCTGGCACTGCCAGCACAGCGCCATCTGGTGCCTGATATGGACACAGCAGATCTTGAAAATAGAGCCTGGCATTAATTTAATCCAACCACACCTTTCGTTTATTCATAAACCCGTTGAGGTCTGTCTGTGTGTGCGTGAGTAGACAAAACATAATTAAAGAAGATGGTCCTGCTGACTGCAAATTTGTGTGTGTGTCTACCAGAGAACAATAATTAAAGAGGATAACCCTATTAGATGCCTTATTGTGTGTGTGTGTGTGTGTGTGTTTGTGTGTGTGTGTGTGTGTGTGTGTGTGTGTGTGTGTGTGCAAATTAGTATGTTGCTGTATGTTTTGCTTCATTTCATTTAGTGACAAAGGGAGCCAAGCAAGATTTTGATTTCTTTTGATTGTTTTAAAATATTTGGCACTATATGAGTGACAATAATGTATCCCATGTCCCGAAGTAACAGTTTGGCCAGTGCCAAGCTTAGTAATTCCCTGCATTTAATAAATCACTGTGCCAATTAATGTCAGACTGCCTTTGTTTTGGAAACATTCATTCCATGCTTAAACCAACAAAGAAGTCTCTTAAACATTTACTAATTACCTCATGAATAAGTATCCTGCTTTAATAATTTCTACAAAATATAAGCATTCACTTCAATACTGTACAAATATATATTTTAATGTACAAAAAAAATGCTTGTCAAATTGGTGTCCATTTATAGTCAGGTCATACTATGAAATGGGTGCTTATTCCAATTAGATTTTTTTTAAAGTATTTTTTGAAACTAATTCTAAACACTCTATAAAGAAAATAAATGTGTTTAAGTGTTAAGTCATTGAATTTCATTATGCCTTCAGAAAAGTAATGGTTAAGGGTAACAGGGTTGACAGAGCTATAGTTTAATTTGACATGATTATACAAAATGATAACAGGATTGATATTTTTATATCATCACCTTCTGACAGATTTTTTTTAAAGTATTTTTTGAAACTAATTCTAAACACTCTATAAAGAAAATAAATGTGTTTAAGTGTTAAGTCATTGAATTTCATTATGCCTTCAGAAAAGTAATGGTTAAGGGTAACAGGGTTGACAGAGCTATAGTTTAATTTGACATGATTATACAAAATGATAACAGGATTGATATTTTTATATCATCACCTTCTGACAGATAAAAAAAAAAAAAAGATAAAAATGATAAAAAAACCATAAACTTTCATTGTCCCTGCAGAGTCCAATTTTTTAGCAGGCCTATTATTAAATATGGATAGTTCATTATTTTAAAAGGGGATAACTAATAATGTACATTTGCGGAAACAACTTTAAATAAACTCTAAAAGAAAATATAAAATTCTAACTTGAATTTCAATATTTGTTGTTTTTATTAAATATATTATATATAAATACTTGCTATAAATACAGCATAGAGAAACATAGAAAGGACACAAGATTGAGCACAGTTCTGTCAAAAGGAAAAACCAACACCAATTAATTCTTAAAGTCATTTTTCCACATATAAAACGGACACAAATAGCACCCGTTTAGTAGAATGACCCAGCATTTGGGATTGTATATCCGATTCCGAGTTTACTCTGAGATAAATATATCGGTGTGTGGTTCTCCAGTAGCTGTTCTGGGCACTGATGTTTAGCCCACACCTGAGGCACCCCTCTCCCCTTACTGCCAGGTCAGGTGTCCGTTTCTGCACCCAAAGCTGCTGAATGCCAACGCGTATGTCTACGCTTAAACGAAAACTGGCAGCGCTTTTAAAACCGGATACACTGATCCTTATCCTTTAGCTGTTCCTTCCTAGACATGTTTATTAATTTATCATGTTTGGTCTTTCTGTGTTTTCTAGGTATTACAGGGCTAATGACATTGTTCATTTGTTTATATCTCACGCGCATGAATGAAATCCATGCATATACTCACAGGCAGACTAAACTTCACGTTGACCCCTCCCATTACTGATCTATAATAAAACAGAGGATATGCAAATAGAAACATAAACACCACAAATCAACACAAATCGCACTGTTTTTCGCCACATCTCCCTCCCACCCTCTGTCTATCCGTTCAACTAATTTGCTCTTGCAGCAAACCTGTCTCTTTATTGAGATGCTGACTCCCTTTATGAGCACCTAATCCTGTAGCACGGGGGATAATTTATAGGGCATTTACATGAGGAAGGCCAGCTAATTGGGAGCATGTGTCTGAGTAAGCCCATACGACGCCCCTGCACTACAAATGAGCTTCTGCCTGCTCTGACATCATCTCTCTGCATCTTAATATCATTTACCTTCTTAAACTTCCCTCCATGCTATCATATATTCCACCTGCCTCTATAAACTGCATTGTTAGCGCTTTCCATGCCATTGTGAGGTTGAAACCCAAGCGTATCTCCTGGAGTCGGTTAGTTTGGTCCTTCTAGACCACACTGATGTAGCGGACAGGTTGCCAGGTGACCTAGTTGCGAAGTGTGCGATTGTTTATACCGTCGTGCTTATTTTCTCTCTCTGACCCCAAAAGGTGGTCCGAAATGATTCACCGCCGGACAAAAGAAGAATAAGGGGGGCGCACACTGCGTTCAGGATTGAATAATCTTCAGGTAGCAGCCGAAGTCATGATTAGGTGTGATATACGGCCACTTTAAACAAATGGCGCCGAGGCTCGGAAGCCCCCTCCCATTTGATTGAACACGTCCCCGCTCCTCACGCAGATGTCACCTTTGGCTAAGTGCCAAACGCGAGGCTGGAAAAGTCCATCTGAGAGGTGCGTCGCTACACCTCTGAAGGGTTGACCCCTGACCTCTGCAGCCGATGGGGGAAGTGTCCGGATCGCCCTCCGCCTGCTAAGTGGCCCTTTATGTGCCGGCGATTTCACCTGCCCTGTGACTCTCCTCCTCAGTCTCAACAGTGTCCTGCTCCGCTCTGAGAACCGTCCCAACCTCCTTCCTCATTTACATCAGCTCATTTTTTATAGCTTCACGGTTATATATTGGGCTTTGTCTGGCTGTGCATGTACCTGCACTGGTCCCAGCTGCTGCTCATTAATAACCTGGCCTGCCGCAGACGCAGAGAGAGAAATGGACGAGCTACTTACCATCCCGATAAAACACTCAGACGCTGTAAGCACAACAGTGCGGATAGTCCATAACACAAAAAGTAAGGAAGGTGTTATTGTGATGTATGTATTAAACAGAAAGTCCTTCTCTGTGTTTTTGACCAGTCCTGTGGACAGTATAGGTGAAACTGAGTGTCCTAATGAGATGGCTTCTATTATAGGACGATGAGAACAGCAGAGGGCCTGAGATTTGTTACCCCGCCCGCTGCTTAGAGAGCCAGAGGGGAATTAAAAGCATGGAAAAAGGATTTCTTTAGCACGCCTCATCAAAAGGGAATTAGCACGCTCCAGGAGGGGTGGCAGGAGAAGGCAACACAATGAAGGGATAAAGGGGCAACAGCAGGATGAGCTGGTGTTCCACCTCTCAAGATTAGGCCAGCTTAAAGATTGAAAACACTGAGCATAAACACCTCTGACAATGTCGTTTCTGTAAACTTTGCACAGTTTTGGCTAGATTACATTAGAGTATGGTCTAAGTCTTTTTTAAACTGGCAGGGTCCAACATTGACTCATTGCCACACTGGCTAATGGCGGATAATTGAGAGAATTTATTTGCAATGAATATTTAATTCTGGCCATTAAACTTTTATTTTGGAATATTTTAAGTAAAATATTTTGTACAAATGACAATTAATTATTTGTTTTGTTTTTTCCCCCTAATATTTCTGACAGTCATCTCAGATAATCACAGGTCACTAAACTAGTGATACAAACAAACAAAAAGGCAAAAAAGGTATCTTAGAACTTTATTTATTATAATGGTGCTAAATTTTCCTCTGAAATTGTAGAAGTTGTTAGGATGCTGTCTTTTTTCTTTGCTTTAGTTTCTGTTTTTGACTTAAACCGTGTAGTATGAAATTGCCAACCAGCGAGTTTCACCACTGTCACTTTTTATTCATTTGGTGCTTGGCGAGTGTCAATGTTGGACCTTGTGCACAAGCATAGGATTGTTTGAAAAAAAAAGTAATTTTCCCACTAAGCTACATCATACTCTGTGATGTAATCTAACTTTTAGGCATGTTTACACCAGTGAAAGAATATTTCACTTTAAAACAGAATGAAATGAACTACAACATCATAAAAAAAAACACCTAAAACAAGTGCATGAGCAAATTATTATTATTTATAATCGTCACTCACCCATTGCTTTAATAATTCAACATCAGCGACAATCTCTAAAATGTATGCAGTTGTCAAGCTAAGCGTTCCCTTTGGCAGCAGGAGCCTAATTTTGGGGCTTAATTTCTCTTACAAATAAAGTTTTCTCTTTAAGTGCTGAGAGAGTTGAACCCTTCAGTGTAACGGGAGTGGGAATCGAAAACCAGAAGTTTAAAGCTGCTCCTGAGATCCACCTCAGGCATCTCAATTCGACCTGAGGTGTTACATCACCAACAAAACCTTCGATTTCTCTCCCCACACTCCTTTCCCTCTTTGTTTTTTCCCTCTTTTTGTAACTCAACGTGGCGCCTCTGTCTGATTTGATGAAGTGAGCTTTGAGGCATCCGGCACAAGACGTGCAACAAGCAGCAAACAGCGTGTAAACTAATGTCAACAGAAGCCCTCGCCACCACTCCTCACCTTCACACTGATGAAACACGCTGAAACTGCACCTAGACTAAACAGACAAGCTCTGCTATGTTTTGAGGTTCATCTTCTTCTTCGTGAGGTTACGTCATGGTTTTGGTGGTGTTTTCAGGACTAAAGAGGAGTTATATTGTGACTTTATTGCATTCGACTGACTTGAGTTGTTTTTTATTTGTTGTGTGTAGTGACATCACAAAGGTCTTTGGTGTGTCAAAGAAATCCACTCAAGAGTCAGCTCAGTGTGCTATATTTTTGCTTGCTCATTCAGAGCTCCAGACTAAAAGAAAATGACTAGGAGCCATTGGCTCCAAAAAATGAAACTTTTGGGAGCCAAATGACTTTACAGAATTGCTCTATAAAGGTGGTTGTTTAGAAGTGCTTCAGTTCATAGTTTTCCTCTTTAGACAGCAGTCACTCTTTTTCTAGTTGTATTTAGAATACATTTAATGCTGACACTCTAGTGATCCTGATTGTATTTGTACCATATCAATGTCATTCTGTTTTGTTAGAATAATTTGTGCCTGCTTGAACAAAAACTCGCAAATAAAAGTCACTAATCATTTTCCCTTATAATAATTCAACCTTACAATTAGACCTCATTATGATAAACATTAACCAATAATTTTAACCAATAACCATTCATCTTATTTAAATATTTGATTTTAATAACATTTATTACATTTATTCCAACAAAATTTGTGAATATATGCGGTTTCTTACATGTTGTCATATGAACAATCATTAAACAGATTAATTTAATTCTATAAAAAATACTTGCGAACCAGTTCCTGGTTCATTTCAAATCGGACATGACCTACCGCTTTAAACAAATAGCAGTTTAGTAACAGCTTTTGACAAGCAAGTTTGAGACAGTTTCATGTATCTTTTAATAGTTAAAAACAACTGGTTTATAAGAGTCATTTGTTCATGAATTGGACGATGATGCTCGCGCTGTTCATTATTGCATACAGGGAACTCTGGTGTGAACTTTAAAGATGCAAATAATTAAGTAATTAATTCAATAATAAGCCACCAAGATATTTGATGAAAATGCATATTTACACACACAAGGTTTTGCAGACTAATTACATCTTTAGAGCACGTGCCAATGTTTCTGTGAACAATGAATTCAGCACAATGCCCGTTTTAAGAACAAATGACTCTTTAATGACTAGATTTTAAATTATGGTTGCAAATGTTTATTTTTTTTTTGTCGCATTTGCATTTGCGACCATTTATTCACAGTCTGGAGCCCTGTTATCTGAACCAAAGCTTCTGCTCAGGCTAAAATCCTGCTATTTAAATAAATGTGTTTTTAATTGTTTGTACTTGCAGAATGTTACATGCATTCTGCATTAGTTATTCCCAATGGATATATTTGCAGTTTTTTTCCTCCACCTCCTTTTCTGTACTCCAGTGGAGCACTATATCTTTCTCTCGTCCCCTGCTTTGCCCTGACCAGAACATGCAGTTTTGTGTCTTAATCAGTGTTAGGCTAATTCCGACCTAGCAAAGTTGCATTCTTCAACTTGTCCGGCTATGTGTCCCCATGCACCTTCTCCCAATCCACGTCCCCTCAACTGCACACACAAACTGTGAGCGTCTTGTTGCTGTACTTAATACCCAGGGGCTTCCACCCCTGCCAAGGTACCACACTGTGAAACAACAAACCCCATCATTAACCAGCACACTCTACTGTACGACCGCCCCACCCCGCTTGTGTAGATTCATCTCGTCTCCTCGCGCCCAGCCCTGATCATCAGAGGTCTGCATTACGGTGATTTATCGCTTCCCATGCTGCGGAACGGCAATAGATCAAGCAAGTGGCAGGGGGCCTGGGGAGGTAGAGTGGGAACATGGGACGCAGGGGCCTGCAGAAAAACCCACCTATGATGAAGTGCTCTGTAACAAACAGCAGCACCCGGTAGTCACTCTATCAGAGCAGCCATTCCACGCACCCTTAATGCAGCTTCATTAGGCATGCCTCCGTTTTGTATACCACAATGTTTTGTTGACCCGTGGTTTCTTGCACACTGTAAAATTTTAATATGCATACAAAATAAAGTATTGCTAGATAATGTTTGTTCTGATGATATCTTGATGTAATCTAACTTTTAGGCATGTTTACACCAGTGAAAGAATATTTCACTTTAAAACAGAATGAAATGAACTACAACATCATAAAAAAAAACACCTAAAACAAGTGCATGAGCAAATTATTATTATTTATAATCGTCACTCACCCATTGCTTTAATAATTCAACATCAGCGACAATCTCTAAAATGTATGCAGTTGTCAAGCTAAGCGTTCCCTTTGGCAGCAGGAGCCTAATTTTGGGGCTTAATTTCTCTTACAAATAAAGTTTTCTCTTTAAGTGCTGAGAGAGTTGAACCCTTCAGTGTAACGGGAGTGGGAATCGAAAACCAGAAGTTTAAAGCTGCTCCTGAGATCCACCTCAGGCATCTCAATTCGACCTGAGGTGTTACATCACCAACAAAACCTTCGATTTCTCTCCCCACACTCCTTTCCCTCTTTGTTTTTTCCCTCTTTTTGTAACTCAACGTGGCGCCTCTGTCTGATTTGATGAAGTGAGCTTTGAGGCATCCGGCACAAGACGTGCAACAAGCAGCAAACAGCGTGTAAACTAATGTCAACAGAAGCCCTCGCCACCACTCCTCACCTTCACACTGATGAAACACGCTGAAACTGCACCTAGACTAAACAGACAAGCTCTGCTATGTTTTGAGGTTCATCTTCTTCTTCGTGAGGTTACGTCATGGTTTTGGTGGTGTTTTCAGGACTAAAGAGGAGTTATATTGTGACTTTATTGCATTCGACTGACTTGAGTTGTTTTTTATTTGTTGTGTGTAGTGACATCACAAAGGTCTTTGGTGTGTCAAAGAAATCCACTCAAGAGTCAGCTCAGTGTGCTATATTTTTGCTTGCTCATTCAGAGCTCCAGACTAAAAGAAAATGACTAGGAGCCATTGGCTCCAAAAAATGAAACTTTTGGGAGCCAAATGACTTTACAGAATTGCTCTATAAAGGTGGTTGTTTAGAAGTGCTTCAGTTCATAGTTTTCCTCTTTAGACAGCAGTCACTCTTTTTCTAGTTGTATTTAGAATACATTTAATGCTGACACTCTAGTGATCCTGATTGTATTTGTACCATATCAATGTCATTCTGTTTTGTTAGAATAATTTGTGCCTGCTTGAACAAAAACTCGCAAATAAAAGTCACTAATCATTTTCCCTTATAATAATTCAACCTTACAATTAGACCTCATTATGATAAACATTAACCAATAATTTTAACCAATAACCATTCATCTTATTTAAATATTTGATTTTAATAACATTTATTACATTTATTCCAACAAAATTTGTGAATATATGCGGTTTCTTACATGTTGTCATATGAACAATCATTAAACAGATTAATTTAATTCTATAAAAAATACTTGCGAACCAGTTCCTGGTTCATTTCAAATCGGACATGACCTACCGCTTTAAACAAATAGCAGTTTAGTAACAGCTTTTGACAAGCAAGTTTGAGACAGTTTCATGTATCTTTTAATAGTTAAAAACAACTGGTTTATAAGAGTCATTTGTTCATGAATTGGACGATGATGCTCGCGCTGTTCATTATTGCATACAGGGAACTCTGGTGTGAACTTTAAAGATGCAAATAATTAAGTAATTAATTCAATAATAAGCCACCAAGATATTTGATGAAAATGCATATTTACACACACAAGGTTTTGCAGACTAATTACATCTTTAGAGCACGTGCCAATGTTTCTGTGAACAATGAATACAGCAATGCCCATTTTAAGAACAAATGGCTCTTTAATGACTAGATTTTAAATTATCATCACAAATGTTTATTTTTTTGTCGCATTTGCATTTGCGACCATTTATTCACAGTCTGGAGCCCTGTTATCTGAACCAAAGCTTCTGCTCAGGCTAAAATCCTGCTATTTAAATAAATGTGTTTTTAATTGTTTGTACTTGCAGAATGTTACATGCATTCTGCATTAGTTATTCCCAATGGATATATTTGCAGTTTTTTTCCTCCACCTCCTTTTCTGTACTCCAGTGGAGCACTATATCTTTCTCTCGTCCCCTGCTTTGCCCTGACCAGAACATGCAGTTTTGTGTCTTAATCAGTGTTAGGCTAATTCCGACCTAGCAAAGTCGCATTCCTCAACTTGTCCGGCTACGTGTCCCCACGCACCCTCTCCCAATCCACGTCCCCCAACTACACACACAAACTGTGAGCGTCTTGTTGCTGTACTTAATACCCAGGGGCTTCCACCCCTGCCAAGGTACCACACTGTGAAACAACAAACCCCATCATTAACCAGCACACTCTACTGTACGACCGCCCCACCCCGCTTGTGTAGATTCATCTCGTCTCCTCGCGCCCAGCCCTGATCATCAGAGGTCTGCATTACGGTGATTTATCGCTTCCCATGCTGCGGAACGGCAATATATCACGCAAGCAGCGGGGGGCCTGGGGAGGTAGAGTGGGAACATGGGACGCAGGGGCCTGCAGAAAAACCCACCTATGATGAAGTGCTCTGTAACAAACAGCAGCACCCGGTAGTCACTCTATCAGAGCAGCCATTCCACGCACCCTTAATGCAGCTTCATTAGGCATGCCTCCGTTTTGTATACCACAATGTTTTGTTGACCCGTGGTTTCTTGCACACTGTAAAATTTTAATATGCATACAAAATAAAGTATTGCTAGATAATGTTTGTTCTGATGATATCTAGTTACATTTTTCCCTGTTTATTCAGAATACGTTGTTTCTTTTAATGCACAGAATTGTGTTAATAGACTGTGGGAGAACTACTGTTGTCCACTTAAGCTTTCTGTACTGCATTCACTGACTTGACTTGCATTCATTGACTCAGATATGGAAACCCTGTGGGATTCTTGTGCCATTGCCCTGATGTTTTCTTTGGCCTTTGGCACATAATGGCCAGTTCACACAATGCATAATGCAATTAAACCACATAAAAGTATTTTGCTAATTTTTTAATTTTTTGCACACTAGTAGTCACACAGGGTACAAGGCTATGAATGCTTGTTTCTGCCTTAAGGTGCGGTCATGTCCTGCAGATTTTCTGCAGAAAATCACTGTTTGAAAGTGTCTTCTGTGTGAGCTGTAATTTCACTGAAATTTTGCTAATGTAACCTGCACCAAATAAAAAAAAAAAGATATAAAGTAAAATAACAATAAAATTACAAGACATACATTTACAAATCCAAGAAATAGTCACAATTATGAGAAATAAAGTTGAGAGTACAAAATATTTCACACAGTGTGAAATATAAACTCGAGACAGAAATGGGCTTCCATAGAAGGCTGATTTTTGTTACTCTCTGAAAAAAAAAGCGTAATCTGAACAACAAAAAAAATAAATTTAGTACTTACTACTTCTCTAATAAGTGCACAGTCTTGTATGTCACTTTGTTTAAGCACCTGCAAAAATAAATAAATAATGTATATATATACTGTATATATACATATATATAACAAAAAATGTAAAGTTCAAGACAAAAACTGAATGTTGCTCAAATATAATTGTAACTAAAGAAGGAAAGTTCAACAAAACAAACATTAAAAGCTTGGAAGTTTAGCAAAAGTTTTAAAAAATGCTTTTATAAGCATTATAGACACTTATAAGAATAATAAAAGGTTTAGAAAAAAGTAGAATTTACCAAGTTATAACAGGATTAAGTTTTTTTTACCAAGTGCTTGAATGCTGTAGGAGAACAATATAACTTTAACATTAGTTTGTAAAGCCAACATATTTAAGAAAAGATAAACCTGTATTATAACTGCTGTTAGACAGAAACCTCAATGGTGCACTCAGTGGACACCTGTTCTCTTTTACTGAGATGGAGGAGTCTTCAGGCTTTTGACATGCTGTAAACTCTGATTACAGATGGGATTAGGTTATTTAAAATGCAATATGCGTATCCCATCACCGTATGGCCTGGTGAGCAAATCGTCCACCTTGCATATGGACTGTAAATCGAGAATAAAGAGGGGACCTCACATCTGTGTCTCACAGGGACGGGATAAAAAAGATCAGGAGAGGCGAAAGATGGTAGAGACCTGTGCGTATGACATCGCCATTGTTAGTATGTGCAGATGAGGTTGGCTCAGTTAAATTGCTGACAATGAGTGGAGCAGAAATCCCCCTCTTACAGGGGGCCAAAGGCACACAACACTATTATCATAGTTATTTAAATAAAGTAATCTCATTTTCTGCATCAGCTAGAGGGGGCGACCAAATTTACTGACGTGACTGTGTGCCGTGGCAGATGAAGTGGTAACGGCATTGGGAACGGAGGGTGGAGGTTTGGGGTTGAGGGTTTTGTGGGATTAGTACTCTTGAACCATTCTGCAGACATTTCCATCTTGTGATACTGTTAAGGGGTGTTTCAATGTG
>NW_015558584.1:291148-295989 GCF_001515605.1 Sinocyclocheilus anshuiensis | reverse complement strand
TGATGTAATCTAACTTTTAGGCATGTTTACACCAGTGAAAGAATATTTCACTTTAAAACAGAATGAAATGAACTACAACATCATAAAAAAAAACACCTAAAACAAGTGCATGAGCAAATTATTATTATTTATAATCGTCACTCACCCATTGCTTTAATAATTCAACATCAGCGACAATCTCTAAAATGTATGCAGTTGTCAAGCTAAGCGTTCCCTTTGGCAGCAGGAGCCTAATTTTGGGGCTTAATTTCTCTTACAAATAAAGTTTTCTCTTTAAGTGCTGAGAGAGTTGAACCCTTCAGTGTAACGGGAGTGGGAATCGAAAACCAGAAGTTTAAAGCTGCTCCTGAGATCCACCTCAGGCATCTCAATTCGACCTGAGGTGTTACATCACCAACAAAACCTTCGATTTCTCTCCCCACACTCCTTTCCCTCTTTGTTTTTTCCCTCTTTTTGTAACTCAACGTGGCGCCTCTGTCTGATTTGATGAAGTGAGCTTTGAGGCATCCGGCACAAGACGTGCAACAAGCAGCAAACAGCGTGTAAACTAATGTCAACAGAAGCCCTCGCCACCACTCCTCACCTTCACACTGATGAAACACGCTGAAACTGCACCTAGACTAAACAGACAAGCTCTGCTATGTTTTGAGGTTCATCTTCTTCTTCGTGAGGTTACGTCATGGTTTTGGTGGTGTTTTCAGGACTAAAGAGGAGTTATATTGTGACTTTATTGCATTCGACTGACTTGAGTTGTTTTTTATTTGTTGTGTGTAGTGACATCACAAAGGTCTTTGGTGTGTCAAAGAAATCCACTCAAGAGTCAGCTCAGTGTGCTATATTTTTGCTTGCTCATTCAGAGCTCCAGACTAAAAGAAAATGACTAGGAGCCATTGGCTCCAAAAAATGAAACTTTTGGGAGCCAAATGACTTTACAGAATTGCTCTATAAAGGTGGTTGTTTAGAAGTGCTTCAGTTCATAGTTTTCCTCTTTAGACAGCAGTCACTCTTTTTCTAGTTGTATTTAGAATACATTTAATGCTGACACTCTAGTGATCCTGATTGTATTTGTACCATATCAATGTCATTCTGTTTTGTTAGAATAATTTGTGCCTGCTTGAACAAAAACTCGCAAATAAAAGTCACTAATCATTTTCCCTTATAATAATTCAACCTTACAATTAGACCTCATTATGATAAACATTAACCAATAATTTTAACCAATAACCATTCATCTTATTTAAATATTTGATTTTAATAACATTTATTACATTTATTCCAACAAAATTTGTGAATATATGCGGTTTCTTACATGTTGTCATATGAACAATCATTAAACAGATTAATTTAATTCTATAAAAAATACTTGCGAACCAGTTCCTGGTTCATTTCAAATCGGACATGACCTACCGCTTTAAACAAATAGCAGTTTAGTAACAGCTTTTGACAAGCAAGTTTGAGACAGTTTCATGTATCTTTTAATAGTTAAAAACAACTGGTTTATAAGAGTCATTTGTTCATGAATTGGACGATGATGCTCGCGCTGTTCATTATTGCATACAGGGAACTCTGGTGTGAACTTTAAAGATGCAAATAATTAAGTAATTAATTCAATAATAAGCCACCAAGATATTTGATGAAAATGCATATTTACACACACAAGGTTTTGCAGACTAATTACATCTTTAGAGCACGTGCCAATGTTTCTGTGAACAATGAATACAGCAATGCCCATTTTAAGAACAAATGGCTCTTTAATGACTAGATTTTAAATTATCATCACAAATGTTTATTTTTTTGTCGCATTTGCATTTGCGACCATTTATTCACAGTCTGGAGCCCTGTTATCTGAACCAAAGCTTCTGCTCAGGCTAAAATCCTGCTATTTAAATAAATGTGTTTTTAATTGTTTGTACTTGCAGAATGTTACATGCATTCTGCATTAGTTATTCCCAATGGATATATTTGCAGTTTTTTTCCTCCACCTCCTTTTCTGTACTCCAGTGGAGCACTATATCTTTCTCTCGTCCCCTGCTTTGCCCTGACCAGAACATGCAGTTTTGTGTCTTAATCAGTGTTAGGCTAATTCCGACCTAGCAAAGTCGCATTCCTCAACTTGTCCGGCTACGTGTCCCCACGCACCCTCTCCCAATCCACGTCCCCCAACTACACACACAAACTGTGAGCGTCTTGTTGCTGTACTTAATACCCAGGGGCTTCCACCCCTGCCAAGGTACCACACTGTGAAACAACAAACCCCATCATTAACCAGCACACTCTACTGTACGACCGCCCCACCCCGCTTGTGTAGATTCATCTCGTCTCCTCGCGCCCAGCCCTGATCATCAGCGGTCTGCATTACGGTGATTTATCGCTTCCCATGCTGCGGAACGGCAATATATCACGCAAGCAGCGGGGGGCCTGGGGAGGTAGAGTGGGAACATGGGACGCAGGGGCCTGCAGAAAAACCCACCTATGATGAAGTGCTCTGTAACAAACAGCAGCACCCGGTAGTCACTCTATCAGAGCAGCCATTCCACGCACCCTTAATGCAGCTTCATTAGGCATGCCTCCGTTTTGTATACCACAATGTTTTGTTGACCCGTGGTTTCTTGCACACTGTAAAATTTTAATATGCATACAAAATAAAGTATTGCTAGATAATGTTTGTTCTGATGATATCTAGTTACATTTTTCCCTGTTTATTCAGAATACGTTGTTTCTTTTAATGCACAGAATTGTGTTAATAGACTGTGGGAGAACTACTGTTGTCCACTTAAGCTTTCTGTACTGCATTCACTGACTTGACTTGCATTCATTGACTCAGATATGGAAACCCTGTGGGATTCTTGTGCCATTGCCCTGATGTTTTCTTTGGCCTTTGGCACATAATGGCCAGTTCACACAATGCATAATGCAATTAAACCACATAAAAGTATTTTGCTAATTTTTTAATTTTTTGCACACTAGTAGTCACACAGGGTACAAGGCTATGAATGCTTGTTTCTGCCTTAAGGTGCGGTCATGTCCTGCAGATTTTCTGCAGAAAATCACTGTTTGAAAGTGTCTTCTGTGTGAGCTGTAATTTCACTGAAATTTTGCTAATGTAACCTGCACCAAATAAAAAAAAAAAGATATAAAGTAAAATAACAATAAAATTACAAGACATACATTTACAAATCCAAGAAATAGTCACAATTATGAGAAATAAAGTTGAGAGTACAAAATATTTCACACAGTGTGAAATATAAACTCGAGACAGAAATGGGCTTCCATAGAAGGCTGATTTTTGTTACTCTCTGAAAAAAAAAGCGTAATCTGAACAACAAAAAAAATAAATTTAGTACTTACTACTTCTCTAATAAGTGCACAGTCTTGTATGTCACTTTGTTTAAGCACCTGCAAAAATAAATAAATAATGTATATATATACTGTATATATACATATATATAACAAAAAATGTAAAGTTCAAGACAAAAACTGAATGTTGCTCAAATATAATTGTAACTAAAGAAGGAAAGTTCAACAAAACAAACATTAAAAGCTTGGAAGTTTAGCAAAAGTTTTAAAAAATGCTTTTATAAGCATTATAGACACTTATAAGAATAATAAAAGGTTTAGAAAAAAGTAGAATTTACCAAGTTATAACAGGATTAAGTTTTTTTTACCAAGTGCTTGAATGCTGTAGGAGAACAATATAACTTTAACATTAGTTTGTAAAGCCAACATATTTAAGAAAAGATAAACCTGTATTATAACTGCTGTTAGACAGAAACCTCAATGGTGCACTCAGTGGACACCTGTTCTCTTTTACTGAGATGGAGGAGTCTTCAGGCTTTTGACATGCTGTAAACTCTGATTACAGATGGGATTAGGTTATTTAAAATGCAATATGCGTATCCCATCACCGTATGGCCTGGTGAGCAAATCGTCCACCTTGCATATGGACTGTAAATCGAGAATAAAGAGGGGACCTCACATCTGTGTCTCACAGGGACGGGATAAAAAAGATCAGGAGAGGCGAAAGATGGTAGAGACCTGTGCGTATGACATCGCCATTTGTGCAGAGTGCAGATGAGGTTGGCTCAGTTAAATTGCTGACAATGAGTGGAGCAGAAATCCCCCTCTGGCCAAAGGCCAAAGGCACACAACACTATTATCATAGTTATTTAAATAAAGTAATCTCATTTTCTGCATCAGCTAGAGGGGGCGACCAAATTTACTGACGTGACTGTGTGCCGTGGCAGATGAAGTGGTAACGGCATTGGGAACGGAGGGTGGAGGTTTGGGGTTGAGGGTTTTGTGGGATTAGTACTCTTGAACCATTCTGCAGACATTTCCATCTTGTGATACTGTTAAGGGGTGTTTCAATGTGTGTGTGTGTGTGTGTGTGTGTGTGTGTGTGAGAGAGAGAGAGAGCGAGAGAGAGAGAGAGAGAGAGTGGCACTGGGGTGTGAAGACGTAATATCATATCTGACAACAAAAGGATAGTGGAGGTGAAAAAAAAAACAGCACAGATGCAAGCTGTTTCTATTCTTCTCGTCTTCCGGTCCAGTGGAAAAGTTGATGAAGTTTAAATGAAGCAGAATTAGGAGATCAAGCGTGCAGGCGCGTGCTGATACTATCTGTAAGCCCTCTCCCACAGGATTCCACGGAGCCAGGAATTGAGCGCAGGCCAGCTGACTTGGATGAAATGGAGAGAAAGAGTGGGGAAAGATGGGAACGGAGGGAGAGCGAGGGTGATGGAAGGATGAAGCATTCTCTAAATGTGATAATCTCCAATCACCTCTAACATCAATTCTGTCAAGGCCTCGGTTAATGAGCTCACGGCTGCTCGAGCGTCG
>NW_015558584.1:285155-289826 GCF_001515605.1 Sinocyclocheilus anshuiensis | reverse complement strand
TAAGCGCAGAGAAAAGAAAGACGGAGCTGTACATATCGGTTTATTTCGGGAACTTTTTGCCCCACATGCACAACAAGTCATTTAGACATTTGCAACAGTTAGTTTTGTACACATACAGACTGGTTCTATGCAGTCAATCCGTTTTGCAGTTCTTTAAACTGTTGTTTTCGCTTGCAAATCACTGTTCACAGGCTTGCAGTGCTTTTGACCGTCTTTTGGCGAAAAAAACGTGCCAAAAGTGTAAGCGCGGAAAAATGGAAGTCAGAAGCATGCAGATCATATTTATTTTGCGTTAGCATGAAGCTGCAGTTTCACAATACATGAATTACACTTACGAGTAACAGTAAAATGCTGCAAATATTTTTTTCTTGCGCTTGAAACACGATTTACACCTTTACAAAGCTTCTCTTGCGCATGCAAATTTAATTTACGCTTACAGTCTTATGTACACTTCCACAACTCTTACCCTGCGTATGCAAATCTTTTTGACGTCATTCTACCTTCATACATAAAAGCATAAAAATATCCATTTTCTACTTTGATTACATTTTTTGGTTTCATTTAAGACCAAAATTGAATGAAAGAGGAAGGCTGTCAGTGATTTTCTGTCCTCTCATTGCATACATTATGACTGTTATTTTGTCAATTTTTTCAGCACACCACAACAAAGACCTGTAGAGGAAAACACATGTCCTTTGCCGTCCTTTATTGCTTTATTGCAAGTTCAGCTGTCCCTAGTGCGCAATTCCTCCTCTCTACTGATTCTCCTGTATCAAGGCTGCGTTTGATTTCACACAGGCCAATGAAACAGCAGTCGGTAAGATAGCGACTGAACTATCAATCTTTGTAATGCAATCGGTGGATGGTGCACCGTGTGTAAATGTTTGCACAGGCATTCATCCAGACCTGCCGTCAAACCCATTCCATTGAAAAGAGGATCTATCCGGGGCAGCCAGGTCCCTCTCTCTCTTTCTTTATCCTTTCTTCCTTTCTCTCTCTCTCTCTCTCTCTCTTTTTCAGCGGCAGCATGGTATTGAGCCTGATGAGCGTATTGTCTTTTACAGCTCTGTGCATTTTTCATATAGGCTTTGCTTTTATGTTTCATCTACGCCAGCTCAAGGGAGAACAGCTGTGTGGGCCCTAGATCTTCTGCAACTGACAGAGAACTCATTTCACTGGAAGAGACGGGTCAGGATGTAGAGTGTTTTTTTTTTTTACCGTGCTACCTGCGGGATCTGATACAATCGGATCTCTCTACCTTCGAAAAACCTCAACCAGCACCATGCACACAGCCAGATAACTGGAATAATAAACAGAAAAGCTGATCTGTGTCAACAGAGACTATGGATTTGTGCAATATTTTACAATGTGTTGGACCCAGATTCAGACAGAACACATTTTGAGCAGGGCAATTTAGAAGATACCTAGAAAAAATCCATCTATCTTAAGTATGTACCTATAAGGTACATACATAAGGGCATACAAAAAGTACACTATGGAACAGCAGGCAAATAAATAAACGAATAAACTTAAACTGCAACGATAAATGCTATAAATGCCCTGTTTTTCCATTTTTAAACATTATTTTAATGTTACAGTTACTGTTAAAATGCTAAAACGTAATAAATAACATGAAATAAAACACATTTTAATACAAAATAAATAAATCGTAATTAAAATCTTATATTTCAAATTAAATGCAGTGAACTGAAATAACTTTAAAAACATGTTGTTATATACATATATTACATGACATACAATAGTATACACATATATTATTAAAAATAAGATAAAAATGACTACATAGAGCCATTTTTCTTAGTGTATGTTCTTTTATGACAGTTTACTTCAACTGCAATCAAACATACAGTAACATTTACATGTTACACAACTGTATTGAAAGCCATATATTTGAGTAATTATGAAACCACAATAATTGCAGATCACCTTTTTAATCCAGTGCCATCAATGTAAGTCACAAATGACCAAAAGATCAAAAAAGTCTCATTTGTTTGAGGAGCAATACCTACCTCTTGTGTTTTAACAGTGCAATTGCAGTTTGAATGGTGCATTTGTGACGCTTGTACTACCATGTTAGGTTACCTGTCCTACCATTTGCGAATATTCAGCGTTGCAGAACACATGAAGAGTGATGATGCAACCAGGCTTTGTTTACATCAACATCACAGGCCTGAATAATTTTCCTGCTTCCTGAAAAAAAAAAAAAAAACATGAAAAAGCATTTTACTATACATGTACATAGGAACAATGTGAATTCTGTATTACATCTATAGAAAGCATGTTTTGGCATGACGATTCTGTCATCTCCAGCGAACCGTGTTCAGCAGCCTGTGAACAGCAGATGGTTTTCTATGCACTATAATTGATTCGCACACTTTTATAGACCTCAGAACCAATCATTAAGGTGGTACGAGACAAAAAAAAGAGAAGATCGCATGAGAATATGTGCGATTTACTAAGGAAGAAAGAGAAAGAGAGAGCTCAAGTGAGAAACAGAGAGCAGTAATGCATCGGGCGTGTTTTGTAACTCATCCTATGTGACTACATGGAGCTCAAGAAAAATCTTTAGCTCTGAAGGAAAAGGTCAAATCCGAGGTAGATGCTGGTGAGGGAAGAGCATTTTTTCACACATGAGAAGACAGCGTAAGGCCCTAACAGGCTGCTAGCAGTCAGTGATGTGCACTTCTCCCAGCTTGGTGCTTTGTCAATGTGCTGTGACTAAGCCAGGGGGGTCCCATATCCTCTCTCCTTAGCCTAATTAAAAGAGGATTAGCCGCCATGGAGTCCCAGACAACTCCAGCGAGCAGTGCATCCGTTCCCCTTACTTTCTCAAGATAATCGCACCTCTAGGAACGACAGGAATGGTGAGAGGGGCTGTCTGGATTGACGCCCAGAAAACGAAGGGTGTCAGAGGAATGACTGTAAGCTTCGGTTACTTTGACCATGAGAACAGGAGCGCAATTACTCATCCACACACTGCCCCATCTCCTCAAAGGCCTGCCCTGCATGCATGTTGAGTGCAGTTAAAAAAATGCACTGTTTGTCACAACATACAATATACTTCAGAATAAATTAACACTCTCTGTTTTTTTAGAAAAACACCTCTATAAAACAAATGGTTGTTTTATTGAGTTGTTTTTCTAAAAAATCAGAGACAACATATGCGGAATGCTCATCTAGAAAATAGCAACATGTACATGCATTAACATTATACACAAAGGGATATTAATTTACTATATAAAATAAAATCAAATTAAAGATTTTTAATAAAAATAGTGGGTACGCTTATACAATTGAGATTATATGATGCCATGTGTACTCATGGCTTACATCTTTATGCTTTGGTCAACTTTTCATCCTACAAATCAAATTTCCCCACAATGGAGTAGAACTACAAAATATTAAAAATGATATTGAAGAAAAATCATAAGGTATTATGAAAAATTACACGTACTTTGTATGTATGGGACCCTATGTGTGCCTTAGTCTAATATGATACATTAAACAGTAATTACATTAAGTAATCAGAAGTTGTTCTTTTGAACTTTCTATTCATCAAAGAATCCTGAAAAACATGCATCACAGTTTCCAAAACATATTAGGCAGCATTGATAATAATAAGAAATGTTTCTTGAGCAGCAAATCAGCATATTAGAATAATTTCTGAAGGATCATGTAAAAATAAAGACTGGAGTAATGGCTGCTGAAAATTCAGCTTTGCCATCACAGGAATATTAATATAGAAAACAGTTATTTTAAATTGTAGAAAATATTACTGTTTTACTGTATTGTTGATCAAATAAATTCAGCCTTGGTAAGCATAATACTTAAAATCATTTACAACTTTTTGAACAGTACTGTTACAAAAACTGATAAATATTCATGCAATTTTTTTTAAAGTTTGAAAATGAATTGTCTTAATATGTGATAATTAAGTGATGCATAATTGCATTTTTTTTTTTTATTTACTGCCTTTTGTATTACCTATTGTCCTAACTTTTCTCCACAGAGAACAAATTGTTTGCTTTTATGAAATTATTATTTTTAATTGTGAAAATTAGTAATTTATCTATTTCATATGTTAATTAATATATTTCAATTTCCCAACAGATTTAATGATTTTCCTAATGATTATGTCATGGCAAAAATAAGTCCCCATACCTCCTTCAAGTTGCTTTTCTTGATCATAAATACTTTTTATTAGATATTAATAGATATTATGGGGTTTTCCTAAATATCACCCAAAAGAGAAAATTAGAAACCTAAATCGTAAATAATCACAGCATTTTCGACATAACTATTTCTTGAACACTCTTCATATCCCTTATACCTGCTTGAAAAATAATCTTCTTTCTGCCATTTTATTGTTTTTTAATATACATCACTGTATTAATTTTTTTTTTGTTGCAAGATTTGGCACTTCATTAGGGGAATGAATCGGTAACAAGGACCATATGCAACACCACTCCATTGCACTAGATGGCACAAGCATTTGTTTTCCATTGGAAGACAATTTCTTTTTCTCATTGGGAGCCAAATGTGAGACACAAAGCACCTTCACCTTCCACCTGGGGGCGCAATGAGGCTCAGAATAGCAACCGCTTCACTGAGCTCTAAAACTTATGGGCTTACATTTCTGCCACAATTCTG
>NW_015558584.1:276501-284909 GCF_001515605.1 Sinocyclocheilus anshuiensis | reverse complement strand
AGCTGTTGGCATTTAGCGAGCACAGAGAGGGGGCATCAGGTGAGCAAGCTAGTGAAACAAGCACAAAAGAGAAGGTCTGCACACATCCAAAAACGTATTTTAAATGCAAAATTGATTTCCGTGCGCTCGAAAGACTTTTTTCTTTGCGAAACGAACATTTTCTCCACAAACTCAGATCGCACGTGTGCAAAATGCACTTTTGTGCGCTCAAAATAGGATCTTTCGCGCGCAGAATTGTGGCAGAAATGTAAGCCCATAAACACTGAGCCACCTGAAAATCTCCTGAGATATTTTTTTCGCGTTGTTGAAAACATTTGTACATGGAATCGATATATTGAGGATAGCAAATCATTTCCAAAATGAACACAGTATTCAAAAGGAAATCCATCCTTTCACTCTTTATAAAATGATTTTTAAACTGCCTTACCGCAGTAATCACAACGACTGTGATTGATCCATCCTGAAGAGAGACGAGAAAAGTTAGCAGATATGCAATAACAAACGCTGCCTTTGTGGTGTTTTAGCAGCGACCTGGACAATAATTACACCTGGAACCTCCGTGAAGTTGGCCCCCCACCCAACGCAAAACGTCACAAAAATAGTCTCAATCGTTTGTGCTGGTTTGTGCGGTAAAACTTTTCGTTTGTGCTGCTTTGGTTTGTTAGATATAACATATTTATTTAAAGGTCATTCTCAGGTTACTCAGCCCCCCTACACGCTCCAAATTCACCCGAAATAGTCTCGTTTGTTTGATACAAATGGTAATGAATATGCCAAATAATAAAACAAACTTGGTTACTACACTTTTACTATACTAAAACAATGGTTAATTTTTGTAAGAGTAACTTCAAGAACAACGGTACAGCATTCAAGTGCGCTAAGATTGTCAATGTTTATTGAACAGAAAACTCATTGCTAATACTTATATCACTCATATCACTAGCAATTAAATGCCAATTACAGTTGCACATATGACCCATGTTAGTTTTTAGAATATGTTGTGCATTTAGGGATCAACATTACCGTATTGTTAGTAATATAAGATATAACGTCCTTATATATTATTACTATATTATCCTTATATTTGGACCAATACAGTAATGCAGGTTTATACTATACATGACATTTTTGGAGTCAGGATTATTTAAGTGAGTAATTATGTTTTGCTTATGCCAGATGCCCAAGAAACCAGCAGTCGACAGGGATTCCATTTTCACAGTCCTGTGTTCATCAAAAGAGGCCATAGTCAAAAATGGCAACATAGCTACTCCTAATCAGAACATCTGGACAGAGCTTAGTAAGCAGCTAGAGAACAAGATCACCGCAAAGGCTCTATATACTTTTGTTAAATTAAACAGACACAACATCTGGACTGCTTTAGGGTTTACTCATGAAAGTGATAATGAAACAAGTGGCAGTAGTGATGACACTGATTTTGAGCCAGGGTCCCTTTCCCCCAGACCAAAAGATTGCTGGACTTTTGATCTTGAAGTTCCATTTCAGAAATGGATTGAATTTATGCCTGAAACAGTGCAATACAAAAACAAGTTCTCTAAAACACAAAAAAGGGAATACACAATTTTGAAGCCTGGCATCTGGACGCATGTGATAAATTTTTTTGCGACGTTTTGCGTTGGGTGGGGGGCCAACTTCACGGAGGTGGGCAATCTGCATCCTGCGGTGGACATCCAACCCCGCCCACATCCAAGTGTGACATCAGAAGCCACGCCCATACCCAATACAACCCCGCCCACGCCAAAGCGTTGTCAGAAACCACGCCCCTATCCAATACGTCACCTTGTGATTCCCCATCGCCATACCGGGGAAACCCGGAAATAACGCTATGTCGAAGCAATTTATGGCAGTTTCGAGGATCTAAATAAAATTATGTTGTCTTTCGTTTTACTAATACACATTTTCTTATTTCTTTAAAGGATGTCTAGGCTAAAATGGCACAACTTAAATCTAATATATTTAATATAGGCTATCTAATATTTTGTCATCGCAACAGCATGTAAAATGCTTGCATTGGTTGATTAAATTAGGCTAATTGTAATAAAAATCTTTACACCTTACCTTATTCATTTATGTAATGAGATAAATTCACATTTATTATGATCGATTTTGACCCACCTAAGACAACTTTTAAATTGATCAAATTTAAAGGGGACAATTCAATTTTGTTATTGTAAAAGTCACAACATATTTTGATATATTTATAATTGTCATTTGATTTTCTAAAGATGTGTTCCACTTATCATAAAGTGTTAACATTTGAATGATAGGATAGACTGTTCTCCATATGCAGTAGGCTACACATACATAGGCTAAACAGAGAATGCTTGCTTTGATATATTATATAAGTAGCATGACATTGACCTTGTTCGTCAACAAAACTTGATATGAAATGTGTCCAGGTCCTCCACATACTTAAAGATGAATAAACAGACATCCCTTGCTTCATTTGTTTACAAAAATAAACAAATTTTATTTGTTTACAAAATAAAATTTAAGAATTATACAAAAATAATTAAATTTAAAATTTTACAAAAATATATGTTCAACAAGAGATATGTTCCAACTATCATAAATTAATAGTTGAATGATCAGATAAACAGTTCTTGAAATGCAGTACACATACATACATAAGCTACATAGAGAGATTCCTTGCCTTGATATATTATTCACAGAAACATGGCATGGACTTTCAGGACTTGTTCATCAAGACAATTTGATATGAATGTGTCCAGCTCCTCCGGATACTCAAAGAATCAGAACCGAAAGCAGAAATCAGAATCAGAAAGAGCTTTATTGCCAAGTGTGCTTACACACACAAGGAATTTGTCTTGGTGAGAGAAGCTTCCAGTGCACAGACAGGATAACAAGTGACAAGACACAGATAACAAAATAAACAAGTGATTAAAAATAAATATGTGAAAACAATACACAATAGACAAAAAGACAATAGACAGTATATTGAATGTACAGATGTGCTATATACAAATTATGCATGGGAATGTAGCTAGATGTAAGATATGTTAAATCAATAACATATTTATAATAAATATACGTATGGATAGTTGGGTATTGCACATGATTCGCTCAGCAGTCCAGACTATCCTCTGTAGTCTTCTGAGGTCTGATTTGGTAGCTGAGCTGAACCAGACAGTTATAGAAGTTCAGAGGACAGATTCACTGACTGCAGATACAACCTTTGCTGGGCCTTTTTAACAATGGAGTCAATATGAATGTCCCACTTCAGGTCCTGAGACATGAATAAAAAGACATCTCTTGCTTCATCCGATTCTCCTCCAGGTAATCTTTGATGGCATTCTGTTGATTTTTACTGTCCATGGAGGTCACCAGGTAATACTAATCCCGTGCGAATAGGGCTTTTGTATCCAGCACTACACTGGACCTTATGTCCCTTACAGACTTCCAATTTATGTCCTCTTGGCACTCCTGTTAAAAATAGAGAATACGTGTGTGTTGAGGGGCATATGTGTCCACTAAATAGTATTTAGCTCATCATTCTACATACAAAAATATTTATGATTTGAAACAAAATCAATCAATACAGTATCTAAAGAAATGCTCCCACCATATCTCCATGCACCACTTCATGGGTTATGTGGTCCTCCAAGTGAATTGTAAAGAGTAATTTTCTTTACTGGTGAAACTGCAGCAGGACCCCTCATCCCGGCAGAACTGCTCTGCATCAGGCTAGGACCGAAAATGCGTAGCATGCTGTAAAACATGACAAACAAACATTGACAATCATTATGTGATCTTTCCATTAATATAGAATGATACAAAGATAATTTGTCACATACGCAGAGTTATCCAGCAAGACATAGTGAAATGATGTGGTTGCTCAACCAAGTCACTGTGAAGGGTTCTGTGATCAGTGTATATCATTAAAAATATCATGTGTGTGTGAGTGAGTGTTTTGTGTGTGTGGAGCAGGTAAGTACATATGTGTGAAAGGGATGAAGTGTGTGTATGAGTCAGTGAGATGAGTGTTACAAAAAAAATTGCACATTCAGTCAGCATTAATTTTATTTCGTAAGAATCAGTGCACTAATAAATATATTGTGTACTGATTCTTACGAAATAAAATGAATGCTGGCTGAATGTGCAATTTTTTTATAACTTTTTTTTTAGATAATACATAACACTCTCACCGACTCGTATACACACTTCATCCCTCTCACACATATTCACTTACCTGTCCCCCCCCCCCCACACACACACACATACACTGATCACAGAACCCTTGCACAGTATCTTGGTTATGCAACCATATCATTTCACTATGTCTTGCTGGATAACACTAAAACACACACACACACACACACACACACACACACACACACACACACACACACACACACACACACACACACACACACACACACACACACACACACACACACACACACACACACACACACACACACACACACACACACACACACACATTTGTATGTTGCTAGCTAAGTAATAACGTGCCTGTGTGAAGTTCAAAACATACTAAGCATGCTGAACTGTTGTTTATGCATATGCACATACGACGCACACATTCTTGAAGTTGTCAACATTTTAAGTCTTCGTAAAGACCAAACATTTTTTTACTTACCAACAGGAAAACTTCTTTTTAGCGGTTGGCAAACAATTCGACTTATCTTCTTATGGATGCTTCTTCCTGTTTCAAAATAATAAGAATGTGACGTATTTGGAGACGGGCGTGGCTTGTGACTTCACGTTTGGATGTGGGCGGGGTTGAATGTCCACCGCAGGCTGCAGCAAGACGGCGAGATTGAGGTCTTTTTTGGCGCACGGCTCATCGCAGTGCAGGGACACCAGGCCCGCAGCCGCTGACCGCTGCTGCCCCTCGCCAGGAGCCGGATGTGCGGAGAAAAGTGTAAAGGGTCCCGGGAAGAGGCACCACGGCAAGCAGAGGAGCCTGCGCCGTGACTCCCGCCCACCGTCAGCTGCCTAGCCGTCATCCTGACAGCCCGGAGAGGAGGGAAGCGTACGCGATCGGCCCAGCCCCCAAGCGTCTCAAAATTGAGACATGTTTTAAATGTTTTAAAATGCTGCCCACACAGGTTATAGCCACGCAGCACTCGCCGGCGCATCCTACGACCAAGCCGCTAAAGCTGCTACGACAGTTCCTGAGCGCGTGGAAAACTATTCCGGGAATCTCGCGCTGGTTACTCGGTGTGATAGAGCGTGGGTATGCCCTTCAATTCAGACGCAGACCACCCCGTTTCAACGGCGTAGTGCAGTCTCTAACATTGCCTCGAAATGCCCTGGTTCTGAGACAAGAGGTATGCAACCTGCTCGGAAAAGGAGCGATAGAATGAGTCCCTCCGAGCGAGCTGGAGAGCGGGTTTTACAGCCGCAATTTTGTGGTGCCCAAGAGAGATGGAGGAATCCGCCCGATTCTACATCTCGGGCCCATCAACAGAGCGCTCTGCAAGCGTACGTTCAGGATGATAACGCTGAAACAGATCCTGGCGCGAATTCGCCCCGGGGACTGGTTGCGTCTGTGAATTTAAAGGATGCGTGCTTTCACATCAGATAGCACCACATCACAGACGCGTTTTGAGATTTGCTTTCGAGGGCACAGCGTACCAGTACTCTGTTCTCGGACTCCGCCCGATTCTAGATCTCAGGCCCATCAACAGAGCGCTTTGCAAGCGTCCATTCAGGATGATAACGCTGAAACAAATCCTGGCGCAAATTCGCCCCGGGGACTGGTTTGCATTTGTGGATTTAAAGGACGCATACTTTCACATTCAGATAGCACCGCATCACAGACGCTTTCTGAGGTTTGCTTTCGAGGGCACAGCGTACCAGTACTCTGTTCTCCCGTTTGGGCTGGCTTTGGCCCCGCACACTTTCTCAAAGTGCATGGACGCAACTCTCGCCCCCCTCAGAGCGAGCGGGATGCGCTTTCTCAATTATTTGGATGACTGGCTGATCTTAGCTCGGTCACGGGACACACTATAGCCAGCCATATAGACAAACTGCTTCATCACTTGGACTTCTTGGGACTATGTGTGAATGTGCGTAAGAGCATTCTCGCCCTGAGTCAGTTTATAATGTATCTGAGAGTGTGCTTCGACTCGGTGGAGATGCGCGCTCGCCTCTCTCGGGAGCGCTTGGCGGCCACTTTGTCTTCCCTGCGCCATTTCAGACTGGGCAGCTCTGTTCACTTGAAGGAATTTCAGAGGCTGCTGGGACTCATGGCAGCAGCATCAGCGGTATGTCATCTGGGTTTACTACACATGCGGCCGCTGCAGTTATGGCTGAAATCTCGAGTCCCTTGAACGGCGTGGACTTCGGACCACTTGCGTATCGCGGTCTCCCGCGGCTGCATCGAAGCTCTGAGGGTGTGGCTCAAAGAACTCTTCAGCCGGGGGGTTACTCCCGGGACTTGATGACGTCACGTGTCATGGTCACGACGGACGCGTTAACTCGCTGATGGGGAGCAGTGTGCGAGGGCATGCCGGCTTAAGGGCTGTGGTCGCGTTGTGGTCACGACGGACGCGTCGACTCGTGGCTGGGGAGCAGTGTGCGAGGGCATGCCGGCTTCGGGGCTGTGGTCAGAACCTCAGAGCCGGTGGCACATAAACCGCTTGGAGCTGGAAGCAGTGTTCTTAGCTCTAAATGATTTCCGGCCACAGCTGGAACAGCGACATGTAGTGATTCACACCGACAACGTCTGTGGTTTCATACATAAATCACCAAGGGGGCGTACGATCCAAGGCTCTGTACAAGCAGGCAGCGAATCTGGACGGACCATCACTTTCTCTCCATCAGAGCAGCACACCCCCCCCTGGTCTCCTGAACCGCGGGGCGGAAATGCCTTTTTCCGATCAAGATAATGCAGCTGGTGATATGCAAGATCAGGGAGGAGGAGGTTTCGGTGACACTCATCGCCCCGAATTGGCCGAACCAGCCTTGGTTCCCAGACCTGACAAAGCTGCTGGTGGCCCCACCCTGGCCGATCCCCATCAGGAAGGGTCTGCTGTCTCAAATGAGCGGCTCGGTGTGGCACCCCAACCCGGAGTTATGGAGCCATCATGTGTGGCTGCTTTGGGGAAATCAGAGGAGCTGACCGCCCTGCATTCTCGTGTGCGTGACACGCTCTCGGAGGCACGGGTGCCCTCCACGAGACGTTTGTATGCTCTAAAATGGGGAGTGTTTGTGGTGCCGTGATGTTCATATCGACCCGGCTGCTTGCTTCGTGTCGGAAGTTCTGCGTTTTATACAGTACAGGCTGGATAGTGGATGTCTACCATCAACACTGAAAGTCTATGTGGCCGCTATTGCCTCGTTTCATTCCCCGCTGGGCGGGCAATCGATCGGTAGACACGCGCTGGTGGTGAGTTTTTTAAAGGGGACGAGGAGATTGCATCCCCCGCGTCTGCCTTCAGTTCCGCCCTGGGACCTAGAGGTGGTGTTAAGAGCTCTTTCACAGCCACCATTCGAGCCTTTAGCATCCATTGCTATAAAGGAGCAATCTCTCACACTGCACTTCTTCTTGCCCTCGCTTCGGCTATGCGCATAGGGGATTTACATGCATTTTATGTGGACAGCGATTGTATTCGCTTCGGACCCGGTGACACTGCAGCGTCACTCTCCGGCTGAGGCCGGGTTACGTGCCTAAATCACTATCTACCCCCTTCAGAGCGCAGACTGTTTCACTGTCTGCCCTGTCTTCTGAGTCACCGGCCTCGCGTGATGCGGACGCTCAGATTTCGGTGCGCCCTGTCAGGGCTTTGAGGATTTTCATTGACCATTCAGCCAGCTTTCAGCAATCTCACCAGCTTTTCGTGTGCTACAGTGGTTGTGCTAAGGGCCGGGCCGTGTCAAAAAGGAGGCTTTCCCACTGGATTGTGGACGCTATCACGGCTGTTATACAAGCCAAGGGATATGCACATTTCGTATACCTGGGCTTTAGACGCTCATTGGCTTATCTCCACCTATCAGCGTCGTTATTGGTTGTGGGAATTGTGTGTTCTATCTTCGCTGAGTATGTGACTTGTACAGACTGCTCGTAGCCTCTCTCATGGTGGGATTGAATATCGTTCCCATAATGGAGAAATGTCTCCGTGATGTCTCGTGAAAGCTCGAGAGGGAACGCCTCCGGTTACTATCGTAACCTCGGTTCTCTGAGAGCGGGAACAAGACATCACGGAGGTCACGGGTTCGCTGCTCGATCAGCTAAGCAGCGTTCAGTATCAGATTCTGACATAACTGTTGCGTACACCGCATTTAATACTGCCTCTTGAGCGCGTCAGTATTTGAATGCGATTTGAATACTTCGCGAAAATTGGCAAGTCATTTGGACTGACGTGAGCCAATAGGACTTCAGGAAAGGTTGGAAGAGAAGG
>NW_015558584.1:271249-276491 GCF_001515605.1 Sinocyclocheilus anshuiensis | reverse complement strand
ACGTGACAGCCCCATAAGCTTTAACCAATGCAGTCTGAGCCGGAAAGAGAATTGATTAGTTCATCTCTCGAGTCTTCGTTTGTTTCGAGACGATCATTCATCACGTTCACGTAACTGTAAGAGTAAATAATAATTATAATAATGATAATAATAATAATAAAAATAATAACTATGCACCCATTTGTAAGGAAGCTTGTAATTGCTCTATCCAGTGCTGTCATGTCACGTGACAAAAGAACGAACTATTCGAAAGACTCCAGAGATTAATAGCCTAGTAGCCGGGACAACTTCTTTATGTTTACAGAAGTGACGTATGACGCAGCAGCATGGTCAAATTTCCCGCGAAAACCTACCCCTACCACTCAAATTAAAAAACATTATTATAAGCTGACCGTTGTGAATCGGGCTAAAGTACCGCTGGTGGAAACAACACGAGACCGTGCTACAGCGACTGTCAAGAGCGGCTCTACGGTGTTTAGTGTCCAGCAGCAGTAGCATGTATGGTGCGTGCCGTCAGCGCAGCTGAATAGTTCTGCATTCAAATGCACGCAATAGGCTTAAGCTTGCCGCAAAGCACCGGCAAAAGAAATTACCATGAATATGTCAGGGCAAGGATGAAGTTGCCGATCCTGACTCGCCATCTCTTCATTAGACGCGCCTTTAGAGAGAAGTGCTTTTACGGATTATGATTAAGATTATAATGAAAGAGTTTTTGTTTTTGATTTGTTTTATTTCGTTAAGTAGTTAAAAGCTTTCTATATATATATTTATCATGTCGGTGAGGCATGTATTCGCTGAGTTTTGGTTCATTTTGTGAAGCGTGCCTGTTCAAGAGAGACGGCAGAAAGCGCATAATGTTTGTTCTTTATTTTAAAAAAGCACAACGTTTTGTTGATATTGTGAGTTCACACAAATAAAAGTAGACCCTTTACAGTTACGAACGATGTATTACTCTTACCTTTATGAGCAAAAATGACGGCGTATCCACTGTTGTTCTTTATTTTATAAAAGCACAACGTTTTGTTGATATTGTGAGTGCACACAAATAAAAGTAGACCCTTTACAGTTACGAATGATGTATTACTCTTACCTTTATGAGTAAAAATGACGGCGTAGGCTATTCACTGAAAAAAATGCAAGTGATCGCGCTGGCGCTCGCGCTGGCGTACTTGCTCAAATATTGAATAAAGTTGAATCTAATGTCCTGCAAAGCACGCTTCAGCTTCCACTCTCCGCACAAACTATTGGATATAGTGCACATTTATCTAGGTTTAACGTTTAAACATTGTTTTATGTTTGAACTGTTTTATATCTATAGATTTTATTTTAGGCAAGTCATGATGATTTGAGAAGGCTAAATTGATCAAACATAGGCTCACTGTCTGCAGATCTGGCCGCTTGGTCGTTACTTAAAAAAAACAACAACGTATATTTAACAAACAAAAAATGCTCCAAACGTTTTTCTAAATTAACTTAATAAAAAAACGAAACAAAATATAATCACTTTGCCATTACGTACAAAACTGAACTAGCTGGAACAGTATAAACTGTTTTGGGAGAAGGAGAAAAAAAAGACAGGCTCGGGTCGACTCGGGCGGTAATTCTGTTAAGCTGTCGGACATGTGCCGGGCTATAGGGTCTCATCATCTCGGACCAGGGCCGGCTAGGGCCTAAATTTGAGGCCCGTGCAGGGCTCTAACAAAAGTTAAGGACTGCAGCTTTAAGTTTATGGGGCTGTCACGTGATGAACGAACGACTCAAACCCGAAGACTTGTCAGATAAGAGGTGAGGTGAGCTAATCATACCAGGTAAACAATTAATTAATCTTTTCTGTTTCTTATACATTATAGTTGATATACATTAACGTGATACATTATAGTTTTGTATTGTTTGTAGTGTGATCAACGTTTGCGTAAGTAGTAGACGTGTTAGGGAAGTAACACGTAACATTTGAACGAGACTCAAAGGTCCGAGTCGGTAAAATGATCCGAACTTCCCATCGTCACTACAATAAACACCAAAGAAGAAGAAGAAGAAGAAGAAGAATATTCCGCTTTCCTACTCACTTCCGTTTTTTTGGTCACAGAAGTAATGCCAGCCCACCCCCCTCACAGCGGGAGAGGGGGGTTGAACCACACGTGGAAACGGATCTGTCCCGAGCAGAAAAACATTACTGAGAAGCTATCTCCTGCTGGAAGTGCTTAAAAGATCTGCTCCATATCAGCCCTGAATAATTCAAAGATATCCGACAATGGAAGATGGCAGGGAAACAGCAGCGATGAGACAGCAAAAAAGGAAGGATCGACAAATAGGTTGGCTAATTATTATTTAATATCACTTGTTTGGATATAACCTTTAGACCTAATAAGATTAAAACTGCTTTTAAAAAGATATACATTGGAAGCATGTCCATGCTCCCCATTTTTATCTTCTTCAGGGTCTGTTGTTATTATTGATATTGCAGCATGGGTGTGTCTTTATGCCCTCTGTGCCAAACTGGGCAACAACAGGTGCTCATACCCCAACATTAAAATCAGTCTTACAGCACTATACAGTCCAAGCACTTCTGTCTTCGTCAAAACAATAACCTGATATTTTGTTGTTTATTTTATTATTTCATTCATTATTTTTGTTGTTTGTTCAGGGTCTGAACTGATCTCGCAATATAATAAAGGTATAATGATAAAAAAAAAAACTACGTGTTATGGTGTGATATAGTATAGTGTAGTATTGTATGGTATAGTGTGTTATCGTAGTATCCTATAGGATGGTGTGAGGTGGTTTAGTAAAAGTAGTAAAAAATGCATCTTCGTTGCATATAAATGTCTAGACAACATTTGGAGCTACTTTATGTCATCTTTATGCAAAACTGATTATGTTGATTATGTTGGGGAACACTAGGTCTTTATTTTGGAGTAATCAAAATATAACTTTGTTTATACTGTATTAAAGACAAACATAATGCTTAAATAGATCAACATTAAATCCCGTGTAAAAGCATGGTGTTTCTGATCATGTGGCTGGTGGTCAAAGATCTTAGCCTTAATGCAAATGTTACGAGGTCAGTGCAAAGCAGGGATGATTTAATCATTCTACAATTACTGTGATCATTGTCCTGCTCAATAATCATATCCAGCATTCAATCTTACTTTGCTCTGACTGTCGCAGCAGTTAATGTAATTTGCTCTGGATGGATCTGCTCAAGGAAATGTCTTATCCCTTATTTGGGCTTATGGGCTCGTAGACTAAGGGTTTTAGGCCACATATACAGTAGCCGCTTACAGTTACATTTCTCTATAGATCGGTGGTGTCACCGATACTGAAGGTAGGTAAGATTTAAAAGCATAGCAATAGCAGTTTTGTTTGTTAATTTATTATTATTTTTTTCCACAGAGAGAAAATTAGAAACCTAAATCGTAAATAATAGCATTTTCAACATAACTATTTCTTGAACACTCTTCATATCCCTTATACCTGCTTGAAACATAATCTTCTCTCTGCCATTTTATTGTTCTTTAATATACATCACTGTATTAACGTTTTTTGTTGTTGCAAGATTTGGCACTTAATTTTGCAGCTCAGTGTCCAGTGTCTCCTGAATCGAGTTGTTTGGAATAAAAGCGTCTGCTAAACGAATGAAGGGGAATGAAACGGTAACAAGGACCATATGCAACACCACTCCATTGCACTAGATGGCACAAGCATTTGTTTTCCATTGGAAGACAATTTCTTTTTCTCATTGGGAGCCAAATGTGAGACACAAAGCACCTTCACCTTCCACCTGGGGGCGCAATGAGGCTCAGAATAGCAACCGCTTCACTGAGCTCTAACACTGAGCCACCTGAAAATCTCCTGAGATCTTTTTTTCGCGTTGTTGAAAACATTTGTACATGGAATCGATATATTGAGGATAGCAAATCATTTCCTAAATGAACACAGTATTCGAAAGGAAATCCATCCTTTCACTCTTTATAAAATGATTTTTAAACTGCCTTACCGCAGTAATCACAATGACTGTGATTGATCCATCCTGAAGAGAGACGAGAAAAGTTAGCAGATATGCAATAACAAACGCTGCCTTTGTGGTGTTTTAGCAGCGACCTGGACAATAATTACACCTGGATAATGTCACTGAAAACAGATCTAATAGTATTATTTTGTTAATGAACGAACCGCTGTTTTGAACATGCACTCATTCATATTTCCAGTAGTCCTTCACTGCAGAACACAAGATCCAGGGGGCGTGGTTGGATCCACATCCAGGGGGTGGAAATTAGTAGGTTTAGGGGTGGAGATGGATGGGTTTAATATTTGTGGGACCGGTTGGTGGCGGTGGTTTCGATTCTCTGAGCCGGCTCTTTCGGCTCCCAAACGGCTCTTGATTTAGTACCACTTCTGACTTTTATTATTCAGCCAAATATAGCTAATTAGCGATGTTTTAGAATTACACGTATACCACTTAAATTATTCAATGTAATTATACTAAACCATATAATTTACAGAATATCATAACATTACGCCTGCTTGATATAAAAACCTTGAACTATGTAAAACCATCACTATAACACTATTACACATCCTGCTCAATATGATATTTACCGTACAAATTCTACATTCTGCTTATGTTGTCTAGGTATATTATTAAAATGCATCCAAGTGCTACTTTGTTTGCGACTTATGCATCTTGTATTTTGACCCAAAATTAAGGATGATATTTTCCACACACAACTAACTAAATAAAATAATTAATTAAAAGTTAAAAAATGATTACATAAAATAAATCGTCTCTCAGGCGGGAACCGGCTCTCATCGTTCACTTAAAAGAGCCGAGTCGACTCATATAGTCACCTACTTTGTAGAGTCATATGTAGTTTCCACCAGAAATCTACCAGAAATGTTAAACACAATTATTTAAGTTGCAATAATGCGAACTTATGGCTTCAGCAAAAGCATGCGCCATTGATTAACAACCGTTAAATGATTTACAGGTCTGTCTTTAAAGGTTTATAAGTTGTTGTTACAATCGATTCCGCTTTCCTACCAATCAGTTAGGTTGCCAACCGCCAATAAACACCAAAGAAGAGGAAGAAGAAAAAAAGATTCCGCTTTCCTACCCACTTCCGTTTTTTTGGTCACAGACAAAGAAATGCCCGCCCGGGGAGAACATGAATATGGCAAGTGTGAGGAGGGTGTAGAGATTAAATGCTGTAATTGTGGGGGAGGACATAGCGCAGCATATGCA
>NW_015558584.1:264181-270757 GCF_001515605.1 Sinocyclocheilus anshuiensis | reverse complement strand
TATTTTTTATGCTGCTCAAAAACAAAAAATATTGTGTTTAGGGGAAAAAAATTTTTTTTTTTTTTTTTTTTTAACCCAGTCATTTAAAAATAACACATTTTAGTGCTGTAACGACAATACCGTGATACCGAGAAACCGTGATATTTTTGCTTAAGGTTATCATACCGTCAAAATCTCATGGGCTATGATCAGCTCACTGTCTGCCGCTGGCCACTTGGTCGTTACTTTAAAGAACAAAAAATGCTCCAAACGTTTTTCTAAATTAACTTAATAAAAAAACGAAACAAAATATAATCACTTTGCCATTACGTACAAAACTGAACTAGCTGGAACAGTATAAACTGTTTTGGGAGAAGGAGAAAAAAAAGACAGGCTCGGGTCGACTCGGGCGGTAATTCTGTTAAGCTGTCGGACATGTGCCGGGCTATAGGGTCTCAGCATCTCGGACCAGGGCCGGCTAGGGCCTAAATTTGAGGCCCGTGCAGGGCTCTAACAAAAGTTAAGGACTGCAGCTTTAAGTTTATGGGGCTGTCACGTGATGAACGAACGACTCAAACCCGAAGACTTGTCAGATAAGAGGTGAGGTGAGCTAATCATACCAGGTAAACAATTAATTAATCTTTTCTGTTTCTTATACATTATAGTTGATATACATTAACGTGATACATTATAGTTTTGTATTGTTTGTAGTGTGATCAACGTTTGCGTAAGTAGTAGACGTGTTAGGGAAGTAACACGTAACATTTGAACGAGACTCAAAGGTCCGAGTCGGTAAAATGATCCGAACTTCCCATCGTCACTACAATAAACACCAAAGAAGAAGAAGAAGAAGAAGAAGAATATTCCGCTTTCCTACTCACTTCCGTTTTTTTGGTCACAGAAGTAATGCCAGCCCACCCCCCTCACAGCGGGAGAGGGGGGTTGAACCACACGTGGAAACGGATCTGTCCCGAGCAGAAAAACATTACTGAGAAGCTATCTCCTGCTGGAAGTGCTTAAAAGATCTGCTCCATATCAGCCCTGAATAATTCAAAGATATCCGACAATGGAAGATGGCAGGGAAACAGCAGCGATGAGACAGCAAAAAAGGAAGGATCGACAAATAGGTTGGCTAATTATTATTTAATATCACTTGTTTGGATATAACCTTTAGACCTAATAAGATTAAAACTGCTTTTAAAAAGATATACATTGGAAGCATGTCCATGCTCCCCATTTTTATCTTCTTCAGGGTCTGTTGTTATTATTGATATTGCAGCATGGGTGTGTCTTTATGCCCTCTGTGCCAAACTGGGCAACAACAGGTGCTCATACCCCAACATTAAAATCAGTCTTACAGCACTATACAGTCCAAGCACTTCTGTCTTCGTCAAAACAATAACCTGATATTTTGTTGTTTATTTTATTATTTCATTCATTATTTTTGTTGTTTGTTCAGGGTCTGAACTGATCTCGCAATATAATAAAGGTATAATGATAAAAAAAAAAACTACGTGTTATGGTGTGATATAGTATAGTGTAGTATTGTATGGTATAGTGTGTTATCGTAGTATCCTATAGGATGGTGTGAGGTGGTTTAGTAAAAGTAGTAAAAAATGCATCTTCGTTGCATATAAATGTCTAGACAACATTTGGAGCTACTTTATGTCATCTTTATGCAAAACTGAACATTATGTTGGGGAACACTAGGTCTTTATTTTGGAGTAATCAAAATATAACTTTGTTTATACTGTATTAAAGACAAACATAATGCTTAAATAGATCAACATTAAATCCCGTGTAAAAGCATGGTGTTTCTGATCATGTGGCTGGTGGTCAAAGATCTTAGCCTTAATGCAAATGTTACGAGGTCAGTGCAAAGCAGGGATGATTTAATCATTCTACAATTACTGTGATCATTGTCCTGCTCAATAATCATATCCAGCATTCAATCTTACTTTGCTCTGACTGTCGCAGCAGTTAATGTAATTTGCTCTGGATGGATCTGCTCAAGGAAATGTCTTATCCCTTATTTGGGCTTATGGGCTCGTAGACTAAGGGTTTTAGGCCACATATACAGTAGCCGCTTACAGTTACATTTCTCTATAGATCGGTGGTGTCACCGATACTGAAGGTAGGTAAGATTTAAAAGCATAGCAATAGCAGTTTTGTTTGTTAATTTATTATTATTTTTTTCCACAGAGAGAAAATTAGAAACCTAAATCGTAAATAATAGCATTTTCAACATAACTATTTCTTGAACACTCTTCATATCCCTTATACCTGCTTGAAACATAATCTTCTCTCTGCCATTTTATTGTTCTTTAATATACATCACTGTATTAACGTTTTTTGTTGTTGCAAGATTTGGCACTTAATTTTGCAGCTCAGTGTCCAGTGTCTCCTGAATCGAGTTGTTTGGAATAAAAGCGTCTGCTAAACGAATGAAGGGGAATGAAACGGTAACAAGGACCATATGCAACACCACTCCATTGCACTAGATGGCACAAGCATTTGTTTCCCATTGGAAGACACTTTTTTTTTTCTCATTGGGAGCCAAATGTGAGACACAAAGCACCTTCACTTTCCACCTGGAGGCGCAATGAGGCTCAGAATAGCAACCGCTTCACTGAGCTCTAACACTGAGCCACCTGAAAATCTCCTGAGATCTTTTTTTCGCGTTGTTGAAAACATTTGTACATGGAATCGATATATTGAGGATAGCAAATCATTTCCTAAATGAACACAGTATTCGAAAGGAAATCCATCCTTTCACTCTTTATAAAATGATTTTTAAACTGCCTTACCGCAGTAATCACAATGACTGTGATTGATCCATCCTGAAGAGAGACGAGAAAAGTTAGCAGATATGCAATAACAAACGCTGCCTTTGTGGTGTTTTAGCAGCGACCTGGACAATAATTACACCTGGATAATGTCACTGAAAACAGATCTAATAGTATTATTTTGTTAATGAACGAACCGCTGTTTTGAACATGCACTCATTCATATTTCCAGTAGTCCTTCACTGCAGAACACAAGATCCAGGGGGCGTGGTTGGATCCACATCCAGGGGGTGGAAATTAGTAGGTTTAGGGGTGGAGATGGATGGGTTTAATATTTGTGGGACCGGTTGGTGGCGGTGGTTTCGATTCTCTGAGCCGGCTCTTTCGGCTCCCAAACGGCTCTTGATTTAGTACCACTTCTGACTTTTATTATTCAGCCAAATATAGCTAATTAGCGATGTTTTAGAATTACACGTATACCACTTAAATTATTCAATGTAATTATACTAAACCATATAATTTACAGAATATCATAACATTACGCCTGCTTGATATAAAAACCTTGAACTATGTAAAACCATCACTATAACACTATTACACATCCTGCTCAATATGATATTTACCGTACAAATTCTACATTCTGCTTATGTTGTCTAGGTATATTATTAAAATGCATCCAAGTGCTACTTTGTTTGCGACTTATGCATCTTGTATTTTGACCCAAAATTAAGGATGATATTTTCCACACACAACTAACTAAATAAAATAATTAATTAAAAGTTAAAAAATGATTACATAAAATAAATCGTCTCTCAGGCGGGAACCGGCTCTCATCGTTCACTTAAAAGAGCCGAGTCGACTCATATAGTCACCTACTTTGTAGAGTCATATGTAGTTTCCACCAGAAATCTACCAGAAATGTTAAACACAATTATTTAAGTTGCAATAATGCGAACTTATGGCTTCAGCAAAAGCATGCGCCATTGATTAACAACCGTTAAATGATTTACAGGTCTGTCTTTAAAGGTTTATAAGTTGTTGTTACAATCGATTCCGCTTTCCTACCAATCAGTTAGGTTGCCAACCGCCAATAAACACCAAAGAAGAGGAAGAAGAAAAAAAGATTCCGCTTTCCTACCCACTTCCGTTTTTTTGGTCACAGACAAAGAAATGCCCGCCCGGGGAGAACATGAATATGGCAAGTGTGAGGAGGGTGTAGAGATTAAATGCTGTAATTGTGGGGGAGGACATAGCGCAGCATATGCAGGATGTCCTGTACAACAAGAAGCTCGTGAAGTACAAAAAATAAAAACTGCAAAATTTAACATGCAGAAGCTACCCCTAAGGTAAAAGCCAAAGGTATAGTTGAAACAAAGAGAACTAATGTGCAAGGAATCAGGATGGAATCCTAAAGGAGTAAATCCTGAGAGGAATTAATCAGATCTACATACTATGATGAATAAAATTGACTTTGTGGCATTCATTTGTGCGGTGGTAAATGGCACTTCACAAGTGGAAAGGAAATCGGACAAGTTAAAGATTATCGTAGAATGTGCTAACAAATTTCTCAAGTTAGCAGGAGTTACAGCGGAGGAGGTCCGTGGGATTTTGAAAGCCAAGGAAGGAACTGCTGCTTTGGATACGACTCGGAGTAATAATACAGTTGTATAATGTCTTTCCTATACTACTACTGGAATGCCAGGAGCTTAATAGCAAATGAGCAAGAATTTAAAAAACATATCACAGAAATGGAAAAGGCACCAGACATCATGTGTATTCAGGAGACATGGTTAAATAGCTCCTTGGATTTTAAGATCAATGGATATGTAGTAGAGAGGAAAGATAGAGAAACTGGAAGAGGTGGAGGGTGTGCAACATTTATTAAAGAAGGCATAGCATATAAGAGAATATACAAACGTAATAATGTAGCATGTGTAAGTATAGAAGTAATGGGAATACATGAAGAAATTAGAATTACACATTTTTATAATCACAATCAAATAAATAAGCAATACTGTATTAGAAGAAGTGATGAGGGTGATACACGGGGTAAAATTATTATATGTGGGGATTTTAATGCACATAATGGTTTATGGGGTAGTAAAAATACAGACAATAATGGGATAGTTATAGAAGAATTTATAGAAGAGCACTTGCTTGTATGTTTGAATGATGGGAAACCAACAAGAATGGATATAATTAAAGGTGGCATGTCATTTTTAGATCTCACAATAACATCATCTGCCTTAGCCGGTAAGTGTACATGAAGATAATGTGGGCAGTGAAATAACATCATCTGCCTTAGCCGGTAAGTGTACATGAAGATAATGTGGGCAGTGATCATTGGCCTGTAGTTTGTGAGATTCAGAGTGCAGTCCAAAGGCAAAACTTTAATCAGTGTGCAAGATGGGGATTTAAGCAGGCAAAATGGAAGGAATTTTATGTGTTGTGTGAAGAAAATTTCAAAAATATGAAGTTGGAAGGGAATATTGAGGAGAAATATAATAAGGTAGTAGGAGAAATCATTTCTGCAGCAAATCAATCTATACCGTTAATAAGAGGTAATGGAAAGAAAAAGAAAAGTGTACCGTGGTGGTCTGAAGAGTGCACAGTGGCAATTAGAGAGAGGAATAAGGCATTCCAGATTTTAAAAAGGTTAATAATTCAGGATACAGTTGTAGAATATCAGAAGAAAAGGGCAGCTGCAAGAAGGGTAATTAAAAGTGCAAAGAGAAAGGCTTGGCAGGAATTCTGTAACACAATTGGGAGAGAGACTGGAATGCATGTGGTATGGAGAATGATTAGGAAAATGAATGGTATTAATAATTATAAACAGATCCCTGTAATTGAAGAGGAAGGGAAAATAGCCAGAACGAATAAAGAAAAGACAGAAGTCTTAGCCAAAACCTTTGCTAAAGTTCATAGTATTGAAAACCTGAATAAGTTCTTAAAAAGAAGACAAGAGTTAAGTAAAATATATGAGAATGTTCGTATGAAAAAACAAGGAGTTGATAGTAATATGGATGAGGATTTTAATTCTTTTGAGTTAAAAATAGCCATTAACAATTCAAAGAATACAACGCCAGGGAGAGACATGATCAGTTACAGTATGTTTTTTAATGTAATGTAACTTACCAGAAGTAGCCGTTAAAGCATTATTGGATTTATATAATCATGGAATGAAGGAACCTTACCCAAAGATTGGAAAAGTGCAATAGTGATACCAGTAGTGAAACCAGGTAAAGATGCATCAAAATCTAATAGTTATAGGCCAATTGCTCTTACATCTACATTATGCAAGGTAATGGAGAAAACGATAGTAAGAAGGTTGAATTATTTTTTGGAGAAAATATAAATATCATCAGCTCAGAGTGGTTTTAGGAAGAAGAGATCTACAATGGATGCTCTGATATTATTGAAAATTATGTTAAAAAAGCTCTAATGATGAAAGAATTTCTTGTTGCTGTTTTCTTTCACATTGAAAAGGCATATGACACTTTATGGAGGGAGGGACTGTTAATTAAGTTAAATAAAATCGGAATAGGGGGGAGAATGTATAATTGGATATTCGATTTTTGTTTGAGTGTACATTCCAGGTAAGAATAGGTGAAGAAATGTCAGCATCGTATGATATCCTGAATGGGACTCCACAAGGAAGTGTAATCAGTCCAATTTTATTTAATGCAATGATTAATGATATAATTGAAAGAGTTAAACCAAGCACTGGGAAGGCATTATATGCAGATGATGGTGCAGTATGGAAAAGAGGTAGGAATTTAGGAAATGTAGTTAAAGGAATACAAGAATCAAT
>NW_015558584.1:256241-263503 GCF_001515605.1 Sinocyclocheilus anshuiensis | reverse complement strand
TTGACATTGAAAAGGCATATGACACTTTATGGAGGGAGGGACTGTTAATTAAGTTGAATCAAATCGGAATGGGGGGAGAATGTATAATTGGATATTAGATTTTTTGTTTGAGCGTACATTCCAGGTAAGAATAGGTGAAGAAATGTCAGCATCGTATGATATCCTGAATGGGACTCCACAAGGAAGTGTAATCAGTCCAATTTTATTTAATGTAATGATTAATGATATATTTGAAAGAGTTAAACCAAGCATTGGGAAGGCATTATATGCAGATGATGGTGCAGTATGGAGAAGAGGTAGGAATTTAGGAAATGTAGTTAAAGGAATACAAGAATCAATGAATGAAGTTGAAAGGTGGTCAGTAGATTGGGGATTGGCAATAAGGTCAACCCCTCTAGATGCCATCAGGGTCGAAATGGGGGAGATGCCATTAGATTTGAGAAGAGAAAATCTTGCGATGATGTATTGGGTTAATTTACAGGGTAGTAATAAGAATCATCGTGCACGCACAATTTTAAATGATTGTTGGGAATATAAAAAGAATGGAGGGAATAGTTTTGGTTGGAAGTATTGAACAGTGGGTCAAGGATTGTGGTCTGGAGAATGAAGAAATCTGTCCCAACATGCCATTAAATGGGGTATCGGTATGGAATATTCCTGAACCCATTGTTGAAATGAGATTGTTGGAGGCCCGGGAAAAAGCAGAAGAAAGATATACTAATAGTTATGAAATCAATGTTTTTATGAGAGAAAATTTTTATTCTTTTATACAGATCTATACAGATGGATCTAAAGACCCAATCAAACAAAAAGTGGGCATAGGAGTGTACATTCCAAGATTTAAGACGAAAATAAGTTTAAGGTTAAGTGACAAATTGTATATTCTACAGAATTAACTGCTATGATAGTAGGATTGCAGTGGGTAGAACAGATTAAGCCAAATAGCACTCCGACTGTAATTTGCTCAGATTCTTCATCAGCTCTTAAAAGTATATTGTCGACAAAAACTGATAGAGAAGACCTGCTAGTAGAAATTTATACATTACTGTACAGACTGAAAATAGAGGGTATAATCGTATACTTTTGTTGGGTGCCGGCACATATCGGGATAGTAGGGAATGAAACAGCGGATAAGTTAGCAAAAGAAGCTTTAAAGAAAAACTTGGTGGATGTTAAGGTACCTCTGGGAAGGAATGAGATAAAATCAGTAATTAATAGGGAAATAATAAGAATATGGCAACAAAGATGGGAAAATAGCACACATTTCATTACACCAAATACACAAAATAATGTTATTTTTAGCAACATCATATGACCCCTTTAACATTTTTAGAGCTTACAGGACTATACCACAGGATTTAGTGTTTGAGGATGAGGATCATGATGCTTCTGCCCATCTCGGAGGTTGAGGAGCACAGTGTGGAAGCTGGAGGAGCTGAACACGCAGCGCCAGCTGAAGCTTGGGCTCTGATCCTCTGGGGTGGGTGGGGCATTACAATTTGTATTACATTTTTTTTCTTCAGTACAGATTCATCACCCATGTGCGCAAGATATACAGTAGGTGGCGGTAATACTCCCAAGGAGTGAATGGCCATTGAACAAAAAGAAGAAGAAAAAGGAAATGCCAGCCCACCCCCCTCACAGCGGGAGAGGGGGGTTGAACAACACGTAGAAACGGATCTGTCCCGAGAAGAAAAACATTACTGAGAAGCAAAACTGCTTTTAAAAAGATATATACATTGGAAGCACGTCCATGCTCCCCATTTTTATCTTCTTCAGGGTCTGTTGTTATTATTGATATTGCAGCATGGGTGTGTCTTTATGCCCTCTGTGCCAAACTGGGCAACAACAGGTGCTCATACCCCAACATTAAAATCAGGCTTACAGCACTATACAGTCCAAGCACTTCTGTCTTCGTCAAAATAATAACCTGATATTTTGTTGTTTATTTTATTATTTCATTCATTGTTTTTGTTGTTTGTTCAGGGTCTGAATTGATCTTGCAATATAATAAAGTAATAATGATAAAACAAATATGACGTGTTATGGTGTGATATAGTATAGTGTAGTATTGTATGGTATAGTGTGGTATCGTAGTATCCTATAGGATGGTGTGAGGTGGTTTAGTAAAAGTAGTAAAAAACGCATCTTCGTTGCATATAAATGTCTAGACAACATTTGGAGCTACTTTATGTCATCTTTATGCAAAACTGATTATGTTGATTATGTTGGGGAACACTAGGTCTTTATTTTGGAGTAATCAAAATATAACTATTTATACTGTATTAAAGACAAACATAATGCTTAAATAGATCAACATTAAATCCCGTGTAAAAGCATGGTGTTTCTGATCATGTGGCTGGTGGTCAAAGATCTTAGCCTTAATGCAAATGTTACGAGGTCAGTGCAAAGCAGGGATGATTTAATCATTCTACAATTACTGTGATCATTGTCCTGCTCAATAACTGCTCCATATCAGCCCTGAATAATTCAAAGATATCCGACAATGGAAGATGGCAGGGAAACAGCAGCGATGAGACAGCAAAAAAGGAAGGATCGACAAATAGGTTGGCTAATTATTATTTAATATCACTTGTGTGGATATACGCTGCGTTCAGTTGACATAAAACGCGTAAGCCATACTAAATGTCTCTGTATACTGCCTTTAATAAGATTAAAACTGCTTTTAAAAAGATATATACATTGGAAGCATGTCCATGCTCCCCATTTTTATCTTCTTCAGGGTCTGTTGTTATTATTGATATTGCAGCATGGGTGTGTCTTTATGCCCTCTGTGCCAAACTGGGCAACAACAGGTGCTCATACCCCAACATTAAAATCAGTCTTACAGCACTATACAGTCCAAGCACTTCTGTCTTCGTCAAAATAATAACCTGATATTTTGTTGTTTATTTTATTATTTCATTCATTGTTTTTGTTGTTTGTTCAGGGTCTGAATTGATCTTGCAATATAATAAAGTAATAATGATAAAACAAATATGACGTGTTATGGTGTGATATAGTATAGTGTAGTATTGTATGGTATAGTGTGGTATCGTAGTATCCTATAGGATGGTGTGAGGTGGTTTAGTAAAAGTAGTAAAAAACGCATCTTCGTTGCATATAAATGTCTAGACAACATTTGGAGCTACTTTATGTCATCTTTATGCAAAACTGATTATGTTGATTATGTTGGGGAACACTAGGTCTTTATTTTGGAGTAATCAAAATATAACTATTTATACTGTATTAAAGACAAACATAATGCTTAAATAGATCAACATTAAATCCCGTGTAAAAGCATGGTGTTTCTGATCATGTGGCTGGTGGTCAAAGATCTTAGCCTTAATGCAAATGTTACGAGGTCAGTGCAAAGCAGGGATGATTTAATCATTCTACAATTACTGTGATCATTGTCCTGCTCAATAATCATATCCAGCATTCAATCTTACTTTGCTCTGACTGTCGCAGCAGTTAATGTAATTTGCTCTGGATGGATCTGCTCAAGGAAATGTCTTATCCCTTATTTGGGCTTATGGGCTCATAGACTAAGGGTTTTAGGCCACACATACAGTAGCCTCTTACAGTTACATTTCTCTATAGATCGGTGGTGTCACACAATTGATGATACTGAAGGTAGGTAAGATTTAAAAGCATAGCAATAGCAGTTTTGTTTGTTTATTTATTTTTTTAATTGTAGGGAAGCGTTCATTTGCAATGTGTGGCTTATCGATGTGGTTGAATGGCTATAATGCATGCACTTCAGCTTGAAGCTAAAAGGTTGTGTTTTTGTATCTTTGAACTCATTTAACCCATCATTTTTATGAGCCGTGTTAGGTTAATGTGCATTTGTGTGTGACTTTTTTGTGTGTGCATTTGTGTATCTTTTTTATTGTATAGTAATATAATGAAAGTTTATGCATATGCACATTTGCTTTGCCTTACAGCCTTGGAGAATACAGACAGTGACATTGGCTTGTGTGGTTGGATCTTGGTGATTTTCTCCATCCTGCTCACATTGCTGACCCTGCCTCTCTCCATATGGATGTGCATTAAGGTATTTAGTGGTGGTCTTCCTTTAATTTGTGGATGTCGTATTGTGCACAGGAATGGCCCAGCAAAACCCACACCTTTTCCTTTAAATCTTTGTATAACGGGGGTTCTAAAATCAGTCATTTGCTACAAGTGATTTTAGGCATCACGGTATTATGATACACTGCATGTTCATTTTGAGATTTGCTAAAGATTACATGTTAAGTTTTTATAATTACAATGTTATTAAATTAGTAATGTTATTAAAGCTCAACTTAAGTGAGCGTTAGATGACTGCAAAGGTCATCTAAATGTAAAAATAGTGGAAATAAGCATATACAATTAAATATTTAGTACTGACCAATATATATCTGTTATCAACTGATACTGATAAATTAAAGAAATAATTCAACCAATATGACACTTATAAATTGTGCATCCCTAAAAATTGTCTAGTTATACTCGGCTCTAAAATGATTAATTAGCTGGGAATTGCTGGGCAAACTCTACAACATGATTTTACAATCCTATTTTGGAAATCAAAATGACAATTCATTGGTCAAAAGTGTGGGTATATTTAAGTTGTGTTGATCATTCCTGTATCTGTCAATCAAATTTTTGCCAAATTTTTTTCACACCAGATAGGACTGTTCATCATGGGAAGTCCTATAATCTTTATCTTTATCATCTTTATGATTATAAGAATAATGATGAACGCATGATAAAGGTTGCCATGCAACATCTAAATTACATACTTAGGGGCAGTTTTACCTTATAATTTAGCCCTTTTTCTAAAAATACTTTTTGTTCCTACAGATAGTGAAGGAATACGAAAGGGCGATTATCTTTCGTCTTGGACGCATTTTACGAGGAGGAGCCAAAGGACCAGGTAAAAGAAAAAAAATCCATATCATTTGATTTGATCATTCTGATTTAATCAGTGCAAGCGGTTTAAGCATTTCATGTGATAACGATCATGCTCCTGCTCTCTGTAATCAGTGATCACACTTGTGCTGTTTTTTTGTGTGTTTGTGTGGTTAATTGTGACACTTTTGCAGTCTGCTTGTTTGCGTTTGTGCTGTGGCCGTCCACCACAATGATGGCTTGTCACAAGGCTAAAAAAATAAAACCGCTTGTGTTGTAGAGAAACAGAAGTGATCTGTTTTGCATTTCCGCTGACCTGAATAAACAATTTTTTTTTTCAGTATCATATACTAGCATTCATTTGAGGATGATATAAATACACAAAAACACACATTAAATCCTTTTACCTCACTATATATATATATATATATATATATATATATATATATATATGAGTATATTCAGGAAATATTTGTGCTCACATGTGCTTTCCTGAGGCGTCTGTAAAAGATCATATTACCTGGAAAGCATAAAGTTTTATTTCAATTGTTTTTTACAAGGGCACATAATGTTCTTGCATAGTCTTTACAGTTAGATAGTAATAGCTATATAAAAAGGTATTAACGTCTGAGATTGTAATGTCAGATTAGTCACACACCTCATAACGTGTTTTATACTCTAGCCTTCTAAGCCATAAAAGTCATTTGACTTGATGTCTAATAATCCATTTTGTTTGTGGCCCTGTTGCCATGATGTCACGTTTCATTGAGGATTCTGGATCAGGTTCCATGCAATGCTGTGGTCGCCACAGTGATTGTGATTTTCTTGAAGGTTGATCTTTGTGACTGGTTATATTTCAATGTTTGGTAACTTATTCTTCAAACACTCTCTTCTTCTTCTTCTCCATTTTGTTTGTGGCCCTGTTGCCATGATGTCACGTTTCATTGAGGATTCTGGATCAGGTTCCATGCAATGCTGTGGTCGCCACAGTGATTGTGATTTTCTTGAAGGTTGATCTTTGTGACTGGTTATATTGGTAACTTTGGTAACTTATTCTTCAAACACTCTCTTCTTCTTCTTCTTCTTCTTCTTCTTCTTCTTCTTCTTCCTCTTCTTCCTCTTCTTTTTTGCTTTTCTTTGTCTTCTTTTCCTCCTCTTTTCTTTATCTTCTTTTTCTCTTATCTTCTTCTTAAATTTCAGCAGATTAATTCAGTTCAGACCACTTAATAAACGGGTTCCTTCAAAATATGCTTTTTTTGGACATAATTCAAAGTCTCAATGTGAGGTCACATGTATTGTTGCTCAGCGAAATTTCACAGGCAAAATCATTTCAGTAGGAATCCGTGTGATCGGGAGTTTCATCTGAGGGTGAAAAAATTCCCCACACAGATTGGTCACACACATTTGCCGCATTTGCAAACAGAAAGCTTTTTAGTTTGATAGTGTGTGAGATGTCATTCATACATTGCTACACTGGACAATGGATCTTTTTTGCTTGTGAAATCTCACTGAAATTTCGCTAATGTCACTTCACCTTTAGATGTGCTACCTTTGAAGAGATTTCATATCAAAGTTTGAAAATGTCCTATTAACTTGCATTGTTAAAATGTTTTGCATTCAATGTGTAACCAACAATGATTGACAGAAATATTTGCACACTGTGGTTGCAGTGGGTCTTTTTTCATGCATTTGTTTGCTTACTTAATTGTGACGGTTCTTAAATGAAAAAGGCGGCACAATGTTGAATCCTGTGCACATGCAAAAAAAAAAAAACTGATGAAGTGTATGATTCATGCAAAACCTAAGCTTACCTAAAACAAAACAATTGTTTTGCTGCTTTAGCGAACACTGACATTTTCTTTCGAAAATTCAAATCTGTATAGCCAAAGTTATTGTTAAGTTAAGGTTAATGACACTACGCAGTGGCTGTGCTTGTGTTGGTGTCTCTGCTGTGTATTGGTCTGTGCTGTGTTTGGGAATATGAATCCGCAGGGCTTTCCCTCCAGCAATGAACTTGAGGGTAGTGTCTATTATTAGCATTAGTCCACCGACTTTATCCCCCTTATGTCCTGAAAGTCATCAGAGGCTTTTCACTGTGAGCTTTCTATATCAAAATCTTTTCAGTAGTACTTTTTGAGGCAATAAATTCACTCTTGATGGCTAGATGTCATTTATACTATATAGGTCTGAAAAGAAAGCTTGATTCCTTGGTCCTCTTTGAGGCTACAGGAGTCTGCAAACAATCTGCAGTGGGCTCCTCCTCCATGGCTTTATTTAAGGGTGGAATGTGAGTAGAATTTTCCATAGTAGAGTATACAAACCTCTGTACAGACTGACAAATCCTGATGACTCTTTCGAAAACTATA
>NW_015558584.1:232113-255777 GCF_001515605.1 Sinocyclocheilus anshuiensis | reverse complement strand
TGTTTAAAAATCATATCACCGTTATTGAAAAAAATTATATCGCGATACATAGATATTGAATTATTGTCCAGCCCTAATATATATATATACATACATACATACATATATGTTTTTAAGAAATTAATGCTTTTATTCATGCATTAAATTAATCAAAAGCAACAATAAAAGATTTTACATTGATACAAAAAATGTATATTTCAAATGTATATTTCGAATAAAATAAAAAAAACCTTTCTATTAATTTTTTATTATTTTTTAATGAATTCTTTAAAATATATATATATATATATTAAATTCTAATAATACATCGTAAATTTAGTGTTTTTTATTTTATCTGATTTTAAATCAAATACATGAAGTCTTGGTGAACATAAGAGACTTCTTTCAAAAATATTCAAATCATAATATATTTTATTTTATGCAACTATTTTACAAAATGTATTTAGTTTTTTATCATTCACTAAAAAACTAGTCCTATAAACTGATGAAACTACTGTACTGTAAAGCATCAAAGCAGATGTCAGTGCAATCATTCACTATACTCGTGAATGCAGTCAGCTAGGTCCAGTTGGCAGTGAGAATGGAATTTGGTAGATTGCCAGTTGTGCACTCATTGAAGATCAGCCCTGTTTCTGAGAGTTAATGATTATGATGCTCTGAGTGTCTGCTGCTGTTAAATCTTTTGTTGTGTTTGTGTGTGTGTGTGTGTGTGTGTTGTCTCACACAGGTCTTTTCTTCATCTTGCCATGCACGGACAGCTTTATCAATGTGGATATGCGCACCATCACCTTTGATATCCCCCCTCAGGAGGTGAGATCACACACACAAAACACTAATCCTCAACTTCAGCCTCTGTTTTATCACATGAACAGCATCAGTATAAAGGTGAAGCATGTCATCATTACAGTGTTAATACATTTACCACACAGTTTAATGTTCAGTGACTATAAGCAAATAATTTATGATGACATTCTAAAAAGTGCAAACAGGTGGTTGGAGTTTTTGGGGAGCTGAAATTATGTTTGCAGTTCCATGTTGTACCACTATTGCTGCAGAAATTACATACTTTACCTTTAAAGATAATCGTCTTTAAGAGTTTTGAATTTTTTTTTGAGAGAGAAGTTGCTCACCGAGGCTGCATTTATTTGTTCAAAAATACAGTAAAAACTGTTATATTGTGAAATATTATTTTAATTTAAAATAAATGTTTTCTGTTTTAATATATTTTAAAATATAATTTATGACTGTGACAGCAAAGCTGAATTTTCAGCAGCCAGTCTTCAGTGTCATATGTTTCTTCAGCAATCATTCTGAAATGCTGAATTGGTGCTTAATTATTATCAAGTATTAGTGGTGCTCACTTTTTAATAAAGTTTCTTATTATTATCAATTTTGAAAATATTCTTAAGATTTTTGTGGAAACTGTTATACATCAAGATTCTTTGATTAATAGAAAGTTCAAAAGAAAAGCATTTATTAGAAATAGAAATCTTTTGTAACATTAAATGACTTTACTGTCACTCGTGATCAGTTTAATGCATCCTTTCCGATTAAAAGTATTAATTAATTTTTTTTTTCTTTTTAAAACTTGCTTAGCCCAAACATTTTAATGGTAGTGTACAGTTTCCACAAAAATATTAAGCAGCGCAACTGTTTTCAACATTGATAAGAGTAAGAAATGTTTCAAAGTACTGATATGCACCAAATCAGGATATAAGAATGATTTTTGAAGGATCATGCGGCACTAAAGACTGGAGTAATGGCTGCTTAAAATTCAGCTTTGCCATCACAGGAATAATAAAAATTCAAATAGAAAACCGTTATTATAAATTGGTAATTTTTTTTTTTTTTTTTTTACTGTGTTTTTGGTCAAATAAATGCAGACCTTGTGAGCATGAGAGACATCTTTCAAAACATTTAAAAAAATCTTAATTATACCAAAATTATACCAAAATAGTGTAGTTTTGTGGTTGTTTCATTGTTTTTTCCCAGAATATCACCCAGATGATGTTTTTGATTAAATAGTCTGTGTGCATTCATCGTCACAGGTGCTGACAAAGGACTCTGTGACAGTGAGTGTAGATGGTGTAGTCTACTACCGCGTACAAAACGCAACGCTGGCAGTTGCCAACATCACAAATGCTGATGCAGCCACTCGTCTGTTGGCACAGACCACCCTGAGGAACGTGCTGGGTACAAAGAACCTGGCAGAGATCCTGTCTGACCGGGAGGAAATCGCCCACAGTATGCAGGTAACACACTACACTACACAACACATACAAACTTTACAATACAAAACAAGAGTTAAACTTTTAAAGAAATAGATCACCCAAAAATAAAAAATAGAGCTTATTGTCTCATTGAATTGGTTTGGACTAGACCTGATTCAAGCAGACATTCCACAACTTCAGGCAGTGCATTCACTGTATCTCAGCCGAGACGCTGACTTATCCAGCTCGACTGCACTGCTAGCACCTTCCTCAGTTCGCACGTGGCCCGCCGTTCGCTCATTCCATCTGACATCCTTTAAAAAACTATGGGGGACATTCTTCATGACAGGCACACTTGGCACAGTGCTTCATTCATGAGGAGCACGAGGCATGAGGAATCTCTGAGAAGAAGTGTTTAGACTTGACTCTGTTTTTTTCTTTAGTCCACTTTAGATGATGCCACAGATGACTGGGGTATTAAAGTGGAACGTGTGGAGATTAAGGACGTCAAACTGCCCCAGCAGCTCCAGAGGGCCATGGCGGCTGAGGCTGAAGCAACCAGAGAGGCCAGAGCTAAGGTAACATGCTTTTGATATTTAGTAAGTGGCGCTATTACGCATTTCACATGGAAAGTTGTTAGACAATCATAACAGATGTCTCAGGTGTTAAAAGTAAACAGATTAATTTAGAAAGAGGATGGAAAATTATTAAACAAAACCAAATCAGGACTGTTTTTAATGCCTTGCCTAACATTATAAGTGGACTTAAAGAGTAAAATTGGAATTATCTAGTGCAAAAACTTGCATTACAAATGTCCAAATACTTTTTAAAAACACTATTTGTAATCTTAGAAAGACTTGTAAAATGTACACATTTATAAAATATTTTATTATTAATTAAGAAATAAAAATGATGGAAAATAATATATAATTCACATATAAATATAATTTTGTGTGCTTACTATGTATAAACTACCATTTCAAAGTTTGGGATAAGTTTTACGTTTTTTAAAATAAATTAATACTTTTATTGAGCAAAGACACATTCAGTTGATCAAAAATGACAATAAAGACATTTATAACATTAATGTCGTTAATGTTGAAATAAATGCTCTGTTGAACTTTATACTTTTTAAAATGTATCACAGCTTCCACAACAATATTAAGCAGCACAACTGTTTTCAACATTGACAATAGTAAGGAATGTTTCTTGAGCACCAAATCAACATATTAGGATGATTTTTGAAGGATCATGTGACACTGAAGACTGGAGTAATGGCTGCTGAAAATTCAGCTCTGCCATCACAGGAATGAATAACGTATTAAAATATATTAAAAAATAAAAAATTGTATTAATATTTCAGAATATATATATATATATATATATATAGGTCAGAACACTAAAAGTCTAGTGCATTATTTTTCCTTATTACACACACACACACACACAGGATACTCTTGGATAATGTTCATTATGTGGACTGATGATTATATTTATATTTGATAAGATTTTGCTGGCAAACACATATTAATCATCCTCTCATGTACATGCATGTACATACTGTAGACCAAATTATTGGAATGTGTGGGAGCTGAATGCAAGCGTTCTCTGCTCTGAGGCAAGACCACCGCAATACTCTCATAGGAAGCGGAAGTGACAACTCCTTTCCTATTTCTGTGTGTATTTCCCACTAATTTGTCTGTTTATTTATGTGAGAGCCTTTATTTTTACATTTCCAGCTGTATGCCTGGTTAACTTCTTCCCTGTGCAGTTGAATTGCCCTCCTTAAAAATGTTCATGAGAGCACATGCCCTCAGAAGAACATGGGAAAGGAAGTTTTAATGATTTTATTTTTGGTGCACAATTATTCTTCCATGCTTAGCTCAGATACAAAAAGAATGTTTTCTTCAAATCAATGCCCCAGCCTACATCAGCCACACAGAGAGAAGTGGGAAACCACTGTCCTGGTTATTTAAAAGTTTAAACCTCTCAGCATCAACTATATAAGTATAGTAGGTGTTTAGCAGACACTTTTAAAAGAAGTAACGTATAGCATTGGAACTCGGATGACGTCAAAGGCTGTGCCTTTAGTCAAACTCTGCGGTATTTTGGCACAAATTCATCCGTCACTTGGTAAAAATATTCAGACAGCAATATTAGCCAGATGCCAGTATAGAGAGGTTGTGTGGCAACACTTGATCCTCAAAAACCAAAAACAAAAACCATAAACCTGAGCCAAACTATAATAAAGTGATAGTTCACCAGAAAATGAAAATTCTGTCATCATTTACTCACCCTCAAATTATTATTCCACACCTGTATGAGTTTATTTCTTCTGTTGAGCACAGAAGAAGACATTTAGAAGAATTTGGTTACCAAACAGTTCCATAGTATGGACAAAAATAATTGGAAAAACTTGAGGCTGAGTAAATGATGACAGAATTTTCTTTTTTGGTTGAACTATCCCTTCAAACACAGGTTTACTTGCAGTAAAACAAAAATGTGGTTTATTCCAACCACTAGGCCTATTTGTTTTGTGAAACCATCAAGAGACATTTAGAAACATTTCAAAATGTGTGCATTTAAAATTGTTATAATTGTACACATTTTGTCTTTAAATAATTTTTGTGGGAAAAAATAAGTACTGATTTTAAGAACATTTATTTGATAAAAACTTGTGCAATGTATACTCTCGGTCATAAAGCAAAACCAGGCAAGTTGCTTAAAGGAATGATTTCACCCACAAATAATATTTATGAATATTTTCTCGCCCTCAGGCCATAGATAGATAGATAGATAGATTTTAACATTACATCACTAATGGATCCTCTGCAGTGAATGAGTGCCATCAGAATGAGAGTCCAAACAGCTGATAAAAGCATCACAATAATCCACAAGTAATCTACATGGCTTCAGTGAGTAAGAAGCAAATCCATCATTAAGGCATTTTAACTTTAAAGGGGTGGTTGATCAGCTTTTTTCGAAGGCTTGATTGTGTTTATGGGGTGCAGTGTAACGTGTTCATGATTCGTTTGTTTTTTTTCTAGTGTACCGGCATTGAACGTGCGTAGATTGAGGAAGCAGTCCTTCATAAATTTTTAAAATTTTAACCAACAAAGAGCCCCTGCAATCGGGGTGAAAATAACAGTGTTTCGACATGATGGCATCAACCACAACTACCACAACTCTTCCTCTTCTCTAAAGCAACCCAACATGGCCTCGCCCCCTTTGTTGCGTGTTCCCGGGGGCGGGTTTATGTAAATTTTATGGTTAGTGATGTCACAAACCCAGGATGAAGCACGTTGTACGTTGAACAGCTGTTTTTTTTATAAGAAAATATCTCCCTTTGCACTGAACTTTGAGCTTCGTAACTTTGCAGAAGTTGTTTATGCTTTAACAGCAACATTACACACTAACTAAAGTTAAAAAAGAGAAATATTAATCAACCACCCCTTTAAAGTCCGTAATCTAAGATAATGCTTCCTCCAATGAAAACGTCCATTTCCTGTTTTATGTTATAGATATGTTTAGAACTTTTTTTGGACTGTTTTTACTTGTAAACAATACTTGATCAGTGCGTATTTTTCTCCTGATTCAGACAAGATTACTTTTTCCACTGGAGAAAGCAATATTATGGATCGAGGATGGAAAGAGGAAAAGTTATTTATTAATTTAAATTAATTTAATTAATTAATTAATTTTAATTTAATTAATTTATGCATTTAGCAGACGCTTTTATCCAAAGCGACTTACAGTGCATTCAGGCTATACATTTTTTACCAGTATGTAAAAGTGTCTTAATAATGGATTTGTTTCTTATAAACACACAGCTTTTCACTTCACAAGAGGTTAATTATTGGGGTGGAGTCATGTGGATTATTGTGATGTTTTTATCAGCTGTCTGGACTCTCATTCTGACGGCACCCATTCAATGCAGTGGATCCACTGGTGAGCAACTAATACTAAATTACTCCAATTCTGTTCTAATGAAGAAACAAACTCATCTACATCTTGGATGGCCTGAGGAGGAGTACATTTTCAGAAAATTTGTATTTTTGGGTGAACTGTTGCTTCGAAGGAACGATGAGATAACTCACAGTATGACTTCAGGGCAAAGAGTGGGTGTCAATTTGAAACTGGGTTAAGGGGTGGAAGTTTTGTGCAGTATACAAGGTTTGCTAAATCGAGACCACATGCTTTTTTTTTTTTTCCACACCGCCTCTCTGCTGTCTGTAGGTGATAGCTGCTGAGGGAGAAATGAATGCGTCACGAGCACTGAAGGAGGCATCTCTGGTGATCGCAGAGTCCCCCTCTGCTTTGCAGCTGCGCTACCTCCAGACCCTTAACACCATCGCAGCCGAGAAGAACTCCACCATCATTTTCCCTCTGCCCATTGACATGATGCAGTCCTTCATGAAGCACTGAACTAAGAGCCACGTGAAGCAACCTACACACACGCACACATACATACATACAGATGCATCCATGCAGTAATGAACAGACTGACGTTATATAACATGCACTCATGTGAGTATACCCGGTGCAGCCGGGTCCAGAAGTCTGAGACCACATTGAATTCTGGTATTCATTGTTGGAAAACTTAAATCTAAGAAACATCATTACGTGAAATGAAGATGAAGTATTTGAGGTTGTGTTTGCAAGTCACTAATTAAAAAAGAGAAAATTGGTGATCATGTGACTCTGTACAGATGGTCAGATGTTCAAGATGCTCTTTGGATCATCTCAAATCATGCTGGAGAACATGAGCATCAAGTTTAACACAAATTTGTGGAGTTCATGCAGCTTGAGTGCTGCTGTTGTTAACATGAAATACAGGTAAATCCTGAAACCCATGTACATTTTTTAATTTTAACCACTCAAATTGTTATTATAATAGTATACTATATTAGAAACATGCACAATATAAATGTTTTCACTAGTGGTCTCACTTTTGGACCCTACTGTACATACACCACATACACACTCTGACCTGTAGATGTTCCTAGTAAAGACCTGTTCACTCTGTCTGAAGGAAATCTGATACAACCAAACAATATTAAAGTCATAAAATATTTGCTAAATAAGATTCCAATTTTAAATAATTTCCTGCCCTTGAACAAAAAAATCACATTGTTGCCTTTTCAACTTTTTTTCATACTTACCATACCAAAATTTGGACTTACAAATTGAGAGCTTTTTGGAACATCTTCTGGTCATATGAGTGCATGTGTGTTTCAGGCACATGTAACCTAACCTTGATTGTCAAATAGATAATAAACCATCTAAAGGAATATTTAGATAGTATCAGGTGTCAAAACATGGAACTGAGAGCAGTGCTTAATGTGCCTACCAGTTTTTCTTGCTTTCTTAAACCTTTATTAATGTTGACTGTCAATATAAAAGCCTTAAGCCATATCCATTTCAATTACTGAATTAATATTTATAGCTTTACATGATGGTTGATTTTTAAAACCACAATGCATTTATTCATCCATTTAATGTCACATTAATATTTTATCACTTGATTTATAAATTCCTCTATCTTACTATTTTATCTACCAGACATTTACATACATGTAATGTAATATTTTACATCAGATTGCAGCTGAAAACAAATTAAGGCTATAGAGGTCAATGTTTGTGCTTTTAAAGACTATTTGCTGCTTCAAATATCAGAGGATGGAATTACAGACTTGTCAAAAGATGTGAAATTACTGTCAGTGCTGCTTAGGACTGTTTAAGATTTCAACAACATTTCCAAATATTTGTATTTTCATCATGTATCAGTCTATTACAGTTCTATATGTAATTGTTTATTCTCTCATTTAACTGAATATCACATCTGTTGTTTTGTCCAACTCACTTTTATGTACATTGTAATACTTTTTTTGTTTGAATATCATATATTTTTGATGTGTGACTGTCCCATTCCCTTTAGTAAATCATAATGTGTAATATAATCTTTCTCATGACGTATAAGTACATTTACCTCATTATTTTCCAGACTGCTATATGATGCATAAATCAGTCTTTGAAGAACACTCTTGAAACCTTTCGGGGTTGTGGTTCTTTATTGTATAAGTAGGAAAACTGGCAAATTGTTATTTTATTTTTTATTTCAGGTATAGATGGATTTGCAAAAGCAGAGGTATCTGGAATAACCCTTATGAATAAGTTGCTATACGAGTCTTCAGCAAGTATCAAAGGCAACTCACCTCTGCACTATAAGTTATAGCATTTTAGCTGATCTTCAGGCAGTTGATTGACCCATATGTTAACAGTTATCTAAACCAGCCCCTAGAAATAAACAGCAGACCTTCTGCTGCACATCCATTCAGTCTTACCATTGCATATGTAAGAATAATAAGGCCTCTGCTTCTCTAGGCCTCTAACAAGACATGCTCCTTTAAAACTCCAGTAATGGATTTAATAGTCTTAAAAATAATAATAATAATAATTGTCATTGCTCACACGGACCATGGCTGTGTTTGGAATGAATACTAGCTTACTAACTGGATACTGCTCAGTATGTACAGTATACTGCCTAATTAAAAATGTGAAATGGGTATTACTTCACAATAAGAGTTTTAAACCATGTTATGTTGTTGTCACACAATACACATTAAATGATAGCCATTTTAAATGTATTAAGTTTTTACATTTTTAAGCCAGTTTTGTGTTAACATTTGGCAGTCTGATTTAGCAATCAGTCATTAAAAATCGTGGTTGATATAACTGATATTGATATTACCACCTGAATGCTCAAGTGCGTTATAGTACTATATACTACTATAGTTTTTTATTGTTATGTTGAATTTTCTTTTATATTTTCAGTTTTCATTTTAGTAATTGTGTTATGTGCTTTTGCAATTTTTATTCTTTGCTGTTGTTTTTATTTATTTAAATTTTAGTTTGAGTTATTTCCAGTTCATTTTTGTGCTTCAACTTCAACTTTCTTTCAGTTGCCAAAGCAACATTTCAGATTTTCATTTAGTTTAAGTTCTTCATCCATTATTTATAGTTTATTTTAGCTTTATTTACATTTACAACTATTTCTTTTTAGTTAACAACAATTGTGGAACACTTTGGGATGAAATGTTCAACAGAGCATGCTATGTCGTATACTGCACATTTTGGCAAATGTAGAAGGTTATCTAGGTATTTCATGTATATAAATATATACTGTATATACACTATAATACACTTACAGAACAGTATGAGTAGTATGCTAGTATTCTATTCAGCACACAGCCAATCACTGAACTCCTGAGTGTCAGATGGAATAGCGACAAGGTGGAAATGCCTCATATCTTTGGTGGCATCATAAGCATTGCTCATCATAAAAATATTAATTAAAAACACTAAAGTATTATTTATAGTAAAACTCTTGATACTGGTCACATTAAAAAGATTTATAGAAAAAGAAGGCAAAAAGATACCTGACTGATTTTGACAAAGATATCCTTTCAGCAACATAAGGTGTGCAGACCAAGCACAACAATCTAAAAGCTTTACAAGAGTAAAAACTGTTGAGCACAGAACGAAAACACTTAAATACAGAAGTAAAAAGTAGTTAAATGAATGGAGTTGCCTTATGTTTGGTGACTAAAGCTCAGGGCAGTTTAAAAATTGCCTTTTGATACTGACCCAGGAGCAGCTTTGGTTTTTGAATCCATGATTAAACCTTCATAAGCATCAAATTGGCATCTTATATGAATCTAAGGGCAACTTTGATCAACTTGCAGTAAGGTAGTGGGGTTTAAAGGTCAGGGGTGACAGCTCAATGTTCAGATCTCCAGCTCCGCCATGGCCCGCTCCAGGGGGTCAGTGCTCCAGTAGTCGTGGTCCCAGCCCAGGAACCAGCCTGTGAATGTGGGCGGCTCAAAGCCTTGTTTAATCTTCACGATGGGTGTACGTGGGTCACGGTTGGCTGGGTCCGTCTCAATGTATCGGGCAGCTGGAGAGAGAGAAAAGGAAGTTTAATATGGGATTCATAAAAGGACACATTATAAAGTGTTTTGGGATTTCAAAATATGCTCAAGTTTCTATCTTCCTTTCTATCTTGCAAACATTATCGCCACCTACTGGACTGTAGCATGGACCACAGACAATATTAACTGAAAAAATCTGTCATGACATGCATTAACAGATTCCAAATAAATGCTGTTCTTTTGAATTTTCTATTCAGCAAAGAATTATGAAAAAAGTGTATGTTGGTTTCCACAAAAATATTAAACAGCTAAACTCTTTTCAACTGATCATATGATTAATTTCCTTGAGCACCAAAACAGCATATTAGAATGATTTTATAAATGAAAATATGTTTTGGTTGTCTAGTACAGGTGCATCTCAATAAATTAGAATGTCGTGGAAAAGTGCCACAAACTGATCACCTCCATGCCACGCCGAATTGAGGCAGTAATTAAAGCAAAAGGAGCCCCTACCAAGTATTGAGTACATGTACAGTAAATGAACATACTTTCCAGAAGGCCAACAATTCACTAAAAATGTTTTTTTTATTGGTCTTATGAAGTATTCTAATTTGTTGAGATAGTGAATTGGTGGGTTTTTGTTAAATGTGAGCCAAAATCATCACAATTAAAAGAACCAAAGACTTAAACTACTTCAGTCTGTGTGCATTGAATTTATTTAATACACGAGTTTCACAATTTGAGTTGAATTACTGAAATAAATGAACTTTTCCACGACATTCTAATTTATTGAGATGCACCTGTATATAAGTGGCACCCAGTTATCATTTTGGAACAAAATTTTAAAAAATCTAAATACATTTTATTGTTTTGTTTTGTTCTGTTTTATCCTAAATAAATATTGTCAGTTTTGTCAAAAATAAATATTAAAAATCACTTGGATAAACAAGAGTTGCATTGTGGGATACAGTATACCATGCAATGATTTGTTGTGTACTTCACATGAGGGATGTAGTAGGTAATTTGAGTGTTCTACACAAAGAAAAAAAAATGCATACTAGTATGTATGGTAATACACTGTTTACTCTAGTATGGTAAAACTTACTGTTTTATACTTTATGCAGTGAATTATAATTAGAAGTATAAAGTGTTTTAAGGTGCCTTACCTGAAGTCATTGCCTCAGTCTTCTCGTCATCATGAGCTTCATTACCAATCCAAACAAACACCTGCAAAACACATCAAGATTCCTTACAATTCTCTGTGATGCATTATAAATTTATTAAACGTCAGTTGCATGTCACTGCATTAATAAAAGAGTCATGCAAGACAAGTATGGTACAAAATTTAACTGAACTGCCTTAACAATAGCTCTGCATATAGAAATGTAATGATTAACCAACTATTTGGACATTTTATTGAATCCAGAAGGGTTCAAGGTTTGGCCGGTTAGCTTCTGCATCCCTACCAGTCGATGCTGTAACTGCACAATTATGCAGACAAAAAGCATGTTTCTCCATTACTGATATAATAACATTTCCAGGTCACATGCTTCCATTGATATGAATGGGAATATACAGCTCTCCCTTTATAAATGAGATCTCCTTGATTGCAACACTATGTAAAGTAGAACAATCCTGTTAAAGTAGTCAGTTTACCTGATCCCAGGTGTCCAGGATCATGACATCATCTGTAGCCAGGTCTTCTTGAGTCATCTCTCCAGGAACTTCTTCAATCTGCATGGATATCAATGCATCCATAATGAATAGCTCTTGATCATACTACACTGACAATATACTTGCTGTATTTAAATCAGGGCAGGCAAAAAATCTGGGTGTGTTACTCACAATGAAACGGCCAGTTTTGTTTGAGCAGGCGAACAGTTGTGGTGGGTGGGCATTCATCTTGTCCTTTAGCCTGGCGGACGTGCGGTAATCAGCCTTTCCTCCCAGAGTGTCCCAGAAACTACCTGCAGTGTGATGCATACATGTATATTCACATGAGCTTAATTATGAGAATCACTTGAAAAACAATAAGTCTATCAAAATCATAAATGCTTATAATATATATAGTAATAAAAAATGGTCACACATGAATCAAATATGAATAAAATAATTAAAAAAATTAAATGAAAGAATTAAATGATTAATTTCTTTTGTTTTATTTTTCATTCATCTTAAAAGTAGTTCACCCAAAAATTTAAATACTGTCACATAAGCTACATGAACCACTATTATGATGCTTCTCACTCTTTTTGTGGCCTTTTTAAAACTTCTGGGTGAAATATTACTTTGAAAATTTCAGATGAGTCCTCACCATCCTCCCCTCCTTCACCCAGCTCGGAGGACGACACTCCAAGGATATCACAGAGCTGCTGTGCCCCACGTTTCTCTGTATCACAGGCTCCTCGTCCCACCCATATGAAAGATGCAGCCGGGGTCACCAGGACAAAGGCATCGTTGGAGTTCAGATTGGAGGACACGGCATCAACCTAGATACAACAACGGTTAAGATCAGCAAATATTTAGAGAATATTTAAAAGCTCCCACCAATAGTAAATATTAGATGCTGACCTCCACCGCTCGTGTGCACCCTGTGGAGTTTGAGCGCACTTGGAACAGCTGAGTCTCGGCTGGCGCAGTCTGACCTCCTTCCCTGGAGGTGCCGCCCTGGTGCACCACCATAGGCTTCCCTCCGAACAGACCCATGAGGTGAGCAGGTTCCTTACCCTGAACCACCCGCACCTGAAAAATACACAGCAAGTGCACATTAAACAGAGAAAACACGAAGTCATGCTTTCGCAAAACTATTACAATTCTGTAATTCAGATATGCAGTATATCAGACACAATGCAACATTGTCATTGGCTTTTCAAGAGTCTTTGGTTGAGGATGCATTTAATTCCACAGGGTGGCAGTGTGGAGCTCACTGTGAGGAACGTGCAGCTAACGCCAACGTTCCCAGCATCCTTTGTGGTCAGCTTGATGACAGTGGGCTGTTCAACTCCAGGAGGAAGCAGAGATTTATCAAGCTGGTAGCAGCTAAAGTGGTTATTTTTCTCCTCTTGCCCCAAAAATTTACATTTGGTCTTCCTATGCTGCTCTCTGCTGAATTATACATTGTATATACTGCAATGTTAATATTTGTTCTTTATGCTTCCATTAAACCTCTGGGGGTTTTTTCTTTACTGTAAACAATGCTTTAGTAAAGAAGATATACACTACTGTGCAAACGTTTAGGGTATAAGAAATCTTTTATGCTCACAAAGACTGCATGTATTTGCATAGAAATACAGTAAAAACAGAAATATTGTTTAAAAATATTACAATTTATAACAACTATTTTACTATATTTTAAAATATAATTTATTTATGTGATGGCAAAGCTGAAGCATTCAGTGTCACATGATCCTTCAATAATTATTCTAATATGTGATTTGCAGTTGTGCCTTTTAATATTTTTGTGGAAACCTTTATACAGTTTTTTTTCATTTGAAGAATAAAAAGTTCAAAAGAACAGCATTTATTTGAAACATATTACAAATGTTTTTACTGTCACTTTTGATCAATTTAATGCATCCTTGCTGAATAAAAGTATTTAAAATATATATCTTATTGACCCCAAACGTCTGACCGATAGTGTACAATGGACCAAAACAGAGGTGATTCATTGGATGTTGTTTACTGCATTTTACACATCATCTACTTTAACATGCTGAATGTATTTTTTGTGTACCAGTTTAATGTGCATGACAGCACGCATAAATCCAGACCGAAAAAAAAAAAATCACAGTATGAATCTTTAAACATTTTTTAAAAACAAAAATATTGTGAATGCATGATGGAGCATTTCTGTTAATGTTCACATGCTCACTCCCAAAAGTAATTTATGAATGTGTAAGACAGTTCGTTGCACAAGTGAAAGTGTGAAAAAGTGACGTGGCCAAGTATGGTGACCCATACTCGGAATTAGTGCTCTGCATTTATCCCATCCAAAGTGCACACACACAGCAGTGAACACACACACACTGTGAACACACACCCGGAGCAGTGGGCAGCCATTTTTTTTGCTGCGGCACCCGGGGAGCAGTTGGGGGTTCGGTGCCTTGCTCAAGGGCACCTCAGTCGTGGTATTGAAGGTGGGAGAGAGCGCTGTACATTCACTCCCCCCACCTACAATCACTGCCGGAACGAGACTCGAACCCGCAACCTTTGGGTTACGAGTCCGACTCTCTAACCATTAGGCCCCGACTTCCCCCCGACTTCCCACAATGACGAAATATCAAAATGAAGACACAAGGACACAAGTACACCAGTGGAGGCGTATACAGCGATAATACATGTCAGTGTACAGAGCCTTACAAAAAAAGCTTAATAATCTTTATGCATATTGATCATGCATACCGATTATGCAGAAACCAATGAAATCGGCTGAAGCCTTGATTCTTTTAGCTGTGCAAATTCAGTTAGATAATGTACATTATAATGTACATTATGCTGCTACACTCTGGAAAATGAAAAAGCATTCGAGGAACATGAGTAGGAATTTCCAAAAAGCAGAGGAATATCCTTTCAGACTTGTATCTGTTGTTCATGTAATGTTATGTAAGATCATTTTCATTTGTATAAATGTGTGGAGAAACATTCAGGCTCTATACAGGGACATGCAATCCTGAGATATGGATACCTGAGTGGTGAGGGGAGCACCAGTCATCTACAGCAGGATGTAGAATATGAATAATGGACAGGAAGGAAAGACATAGAGGTGGAAGTTCGTTTAACAGATGGGAAAAAAAAATCAGGGAATGCCAATGCAACCAGCAATAATGACAAAATGTAGCTAAGATATGAGAGGACACAGTATGAACCAGGAGCACCAGGAAGCTTGAAACTATTCAACATGAAATCAAAATTAGCCCTAATTACTTTATTTACCATGATTCATGATTGCATGTAATCCAACAACAAAAAAGTTTCATCAAAATTGTAAGGGCACATGAATTTTGTGCATGAATAAATTGATGAATCGTCAATTTTGGTTTCATGGTGACTTTACAGTTCTGCCCAAGGCCAGTAAACTGATTACTAGTTTCATGTTATGGCAAATAACTGATAAACTGACAATATAAAAATTCTATAATATTTTGTCTAAACAAATTAACAATAAAAATGAAAAATCACTAAAAGAAATTAATTTAAAAATAATCAGTAATTTTAATTAGAATTAGAAGTGAATTTAGGCATCAATAGATTTCACAGCGTTATTAAATTATTAGTGTTTTTAAAGATTAAATTTAAGTGAGCATTAGATGACAGCAAACTTATCTAATGAAGTCCTGCCCAACATTCTTTACACTGAATACTGTTTCATCATAAATATGCCACATCGCAGTTGTAAAATGGGTTGTGAATGCTGTAACATGAAGTTGACTTCAATTAAAAAAGAGAATCACAATTGTACTTTTAATGGAGGAGCCCCAAATGATAAATTCAGTATTACACATATGGATATGATTGTGATCAAGTGATCCATTGAGACTTATTTATTAGCATTACCTGCACAGGTCCACCTCCAAGCTCATCATCCAGCTGGGCAGCCAAGATGGCAGATGCCCCGATCTCATCTTGTGAGGAGTCCTTACCCTGCCTATAACAGACATCATACGCAAGTGAGACATCATCGGACAGGATAAACGTATTGAACTGTTAAATCAAAACACATAGAATGTGCTCCTGTGATTATGTCAGATGAAGCTTTAGATTAACTGTGTGAGATGAAGTCATACCAGATGTAAATGATGTGACCCTGTCTGCCTCCATGGCGGTAATTGTACAGGATAATGTAACTGTCTCCTCCATAGAACTGGCCATAAGTAGAGGGATCAACTGGAACCTTGTCTGATCCTTCAATGCGCCAGATCTTAAGCATCAAGTGACATAAAAATAAAAATATCATTACAGTACCCTCATTGTATTTGTATAAACAACATGTTGTTTAACTTCAGGCCAAGTTACATGCAGTGTGTGCTCATTTGCTGACCTGTTTCCCTCCGTTGCCATCATCGATCATTCCATGTTGGGCAGCCATGGCTGGTGAATCATGCAGAGTTGAAGCATCGAACGGCACCTTCTCGATCTTAGCAATGCTGTTTGAGACATAAGCCACACCCAGACCTTCCGTCTGGTCCACATCACGCCAGTTTTTGAAGAATTGTTTGAATAGAGGCGTCTCGCCCATCTCCGGGAGAATCTGAACCTGTGTGTGCTTTGGGTAACCCATTTTCTTAATGAACTCATCTGCTGCCTTCATGGCAGCCTTTCTCTCTTCCACATTGGCATCTTTGCCTATAAAATGAACACTGGTGTGTCAAAAAAGAAGTCTAAAAAAAGGAAAAAAGTTTATTTTTGTTTTCTCTGTCAATATCATTTACCTTTCCAAACAAAGATCTTGCCATCTGATCCGTGATCCAGGATGAAACAGTCGCTTGATTCTAGTGCACTCTGGGAGAAGGGGTTCTCAGCGGCCACCAGGGCAATCGTCATGTCTCCACTGGCATCAGACACCTGAAGTACAGGAAAACGTCAATAAATTGAATATACTTATGGTCTACAATGGCTATTTATCATATTTGCATGGTTTAAATCCAGTGGCTACCTTATAGAGTTTGGCCAACTTCCTGTTGGAGGCATCAGCCTTGATATCATCAGATGCTCCCTCTGGCAGGTCTGTTTTTTCTCCAAGAACCTGCCAGCAGATAATTGGATCATGTATTTGGTGAATCTCTTGTCAATTTTGAAGTTAAAGCTTTTTGTCAGTCTTACCTCCAACATCTTCTCTCGTTCCACCCCTTCATCACACACATACACGCGAGCGCGTCCACTGCGTTCATTGTCACGAATGCCCTTCGCAAACTGAGTAGCTTTTAGCTTCTCAAAGCGGTTACTCTTTGAACCACACCACTGGTAGATCTCCTGTAAAAATACACAGAGTAAACAGTTACTTTTAAGTTTTTTACAATATTTTTTACTCTCTTCACATGATACTCACGTTGCCCACATCCAGGATAAAGCAGTCTCCCTGGTTAAAGCTCTCCCAGCTGACTGGCACTTCTGTTGCTCTGACAACACGCCGACCTTTGACCTGTAGCACGCGTTGCACTATAACTTCATTGGTGACCACATGCTTGAATCCAGATGCAACTCCACCTTTCTGGAAAACAAAACAAAACAAAACAAAACCAAAATGAAACGAAACACACACACACACACACAAAACAATAAAAGCAAAAGAAAAACAAAACAAAAAACATCACTGAAGTTCATGTCTGGCAATATTACTATTTCATTCTTAACATTAACATTTAGTGGCAAAAACATAAGACATTCATATAACATAATAAATGTAATTAATGCAGTCAATGAAAAATTTGTTTCATCTTGGACATCCTTATTTGAATGAGTTACTTTAGAGTTACTTTCCATTTGTCCTGTCAACACTCAGGCCACTCACCATATACTGCAGCCCTTTCTTAAAATATCCCAGAAAAGCTTTGGACTCATGGCCTTGAACTTCGCGGTACTGGATGGGCTTTCCACCCAAATAGTCATCCATTTGCACTGTGAAAATGGCAGCCGCCCCACTTTCATCTTGCGTGCAGTAGTCACCTGCCAGTTGAGGGAAGAGCATCTATAAGAAATGTAGCTGATGCATTTGACATTTGAACCATCTAGCTTGTCTTGAAAATTAGGCAGAACATTTGGTACTAAAATAAATGTCAGAATCTCTTTAACACAGCATTGACCTATTACCTAGCCAGAAATGGAGGTCATACTGTAGGTTGCCAGAGCGTTGCTTGATAGTATTGAGGACCACGTAAGCATCACCGGTGTAGAACCCTCCATAGAGGTTCTCAGGAACTGCCACCAAATCAAACTTCTCAATTCTCCACACCTGGAGACCAGGCTCCTTGCCTGCTCGCTCAAACTCGGGGTGGTACACCATGCTGTCTAGAGAAAAATACACAAACACATTATTTATTCAAATTGGCGCAAATGGTGAAAAGCATTTTGCCTACATTTGTGAGAGATTTATAAAACTGTTTACTGAATTTCCTGAGTTTGCACACTTCTAAAGATCCAAATTTGCAGATTAATTTTTGCAGATAATCCAAACATTGCAGATAAACAACTAAATAAATCCAACTGGACTATAAAAATCCAGTGGCTGGGAGTTTCCTTCTTTGGTGATGGACAATTGGGCTGGATGCAGGAAAAAGAAAGCACTGTGACTAATGCTGTTGGACTGACAGTGCCAACTGTGGACACAGCCTGACCGGATCATTCAGAACACCAGCCCTCGCAAACAGTCACCCGCCAGCACTTATTATGGCGAGGGCCTCTGGGAGGGTGACTGTGTCAGCTGAGCTTACCGCCCACTCGTGGGGTGGGGATATGGGGAAGTTTAGGATGTCTTAGACATGAGTCATTCAGAAATGAGACGGTAGCATTGTAATTCTTTTTACTGACCACAAGACATTCCTCATAGAGAGAAAAAAAGTATCCATCCAAGAAGGGTGCAGTGCTTACCAAGCATCAATATTTACCAAACATCCATCAAAATAAACTCAGAAGTTGTGGTTTAGGATTTCTATACATTATGAAACACCAAACCCCAGGAGGGCAAAAAATGTTTAGCACTGGAATCAATGACTACCAAAAAAACTATTTTTTTCTTTGTCAAAGAAAAGGAGGGATGAGGAGGACAGTATAATGAGTTAATCACCAAAACAAATTCCTCGTATGTGTAAAAATACCAGGCAATAAAGCTCTTTCTGATTCTGATTCTCTGATATAAGTTCCTGGTCCAGTATAATGATCTGCCTAATAATGCATTATCAAAATTGTCATTGCTTCTTTGTAAAAGACAAAATACCGTTCAAGTTTGGAGTACATACGTTTTTTCCTTTCTGAAAAAAATACTTTTATTCTGCAAGAATGCATTAAATTGATCAAAAGTGACAGTAAATACATTCATAATGTTACAAAAGTTTTAATTCACCAAAGAATTCTGAAAAAAAAAAACATGATTCATGATTCAAATATCAAATAACAGTTATTTCAAATTGTAAAATTGTAATAATTATTCACATCGTTAACCTTTTTACTAAACATTTTATCAAATATATGCAGCCTTGGTGCATTTTTCCAAGAAACTTTAAGTTGTTAAAAGTATCAATATATATACAGAATATATATATATATATATATATATATACACACACACACAATACGATAATTAAAATTGATTTTAGGCATCTCAACATTACAATATATACAGTATATAAATTGTATATTCATTTTTAAAGGTTAACTTTGAGTGTGACAAAGGTAATCTTAATGTAAAAATAGGGAAATGGGTGACTGCCTAATTAAAAATGCAATATTAACTACAATATTTATTGGAAATATCCAATATCAACCAATTAGAGATTAGAAAAAATCTCTAACATAGGCTGATAACTGATATGGTACCGATATATTTCAATAATCATATCCATCAGGCACATTGTCTCTCATCATCTCTAAGCACATGACACGAGAAGTCAACCATATATTCTGATATCATGATGATAAGGTCTTATTTTTCTCTCTACTGTACACTCATGTAACACAAGACAATGTGCCAGGCCGGCAATTAAGCACTGCAGTAGAACTGCATAAAATACAGTTGACATCATGCATTCATTGACGCTTCCTGTATTAGATCAAACCGCAATTATGCACCACATGCTTCACAATCAGGCATCTATTTTAAGCCAGATATATGAAACAACTGCTTTAAAATGAACTTGAATAGACATGCAGCACCATTTGCTCTACTTCAGCTGTTGTCCTATATCAGCATGTACACCAAAGTCTATGCTGTGTGATCTGGAACTGATTTCCAAGTCGATTTTGATGTGCCCAAGAGTACATAAAGGGACATTGTAACTTCTGAAATCTCTTCTGAACACAAAGCTTCAGTGTGAGAGAAAGGCTAATTAAATAGAACATTGTTTCACGCAAACGTCTGATCTCAGTCTCTAATTTACTGCTCCGGGTTACTCTCGAGACTTGCATGAGGTATTTAGCATACAACAGGCTATTCTTAACTAAACACATCTTGTCTGATGTAGCTGATGAGGTTTTCGCCAGTCTGCTAGCCCACAGGAGACTATAAATAGCCTAGGTCAAGTGACATTTGCTTATGGGTCAAAATGGGAGGGAGATTCAGAGTATACAGGAGTGCCTGTATACTCTGAATAGGCCTTAATAAAAAAAAGCAGTAGAATGTCCGAATACCAAGAATACCATGAAATGAAAGTTCACCCTATGTATTTTCTCAATGCATGTTGTTGATCTTATTGTGAATAATTCAACCCTGCATGTGTTTAAATTTTATTTAAATGTCTTGACCACATAATTTTGTATCAAAATGTCACAGTCCGAACTTCCGGCATATCAGATCAGCCTCTATCCAATCAATAACTGATGGATAAAACCAAGTCCCCAACCTACATTTTTGTTCTTTTTTGATAACAATTTTTTTTTACTCTGATACATTTTTCACTGAATACAGAAGAAAATATCTATAGTTACTTCCGTTTTATCAGGATTTTAAGGCCACAACTGCTTCCATTAGATTTGCAAAAAAAAAGAAAGAAGAATTATGAGTGGGGTGGTACCAAAAAACTTGAAAAAGTGGTTTCTCGTGGATTAATATGCTTTTTGGTGGATGTGGTATGCCTGGGAATATATTTAGGCTATAGTTCCCACCTGAATACCTATCAACAGTTGAGTAGTAAGTTTGTAACTGAATTCAGAAAATATGGTACATTGGATGGACAAGTCTTTGTTTCCTCACAGTTCTTTCTTTCCTCAAGTTCAGACATAGTGGCCATCTGAAAAATTTTGCCAGAAAGGATATAAATCTGAAGTGGAAATGAATACATGGGGTGGTTCTGAAATATGTTAAATGACCAGCATACATATCCAATTTGAACTTAACAAATGTGTATTATAAAATAATTCATGTATTTTGACATAATCCTCAGTCTGGAAGAACTGATTAAATCATCTTCCTTTTTCCTGGAGTAATGCCTAAATGAGAGGAACTCCTGAGTTGACTTGGTTTTTCCACCTAGATATTTCTTCCTAGACCTTTTACAAGCACCAGTGCTCCTTAGATAACATCTTAGCACTGTCAACATTAATTCTACGCCTTGTTTAAGCTCCTGACTGCACCCTGTGTTTACCCAAAAAGAAAACAGCCTAACCAGTGACTGCACTGACTGTGTTTTACAGCCAGGCTCCATATTAAAGTACAAGAATCTCAGAATTGTAATTTTGTATACAGATGAATATGCAAGCGTTCAAAGTCCAAGCTATGAAGGCTGTCAGATTTTTACTATCAGATTGGTGTGGCCGATACTTCCTTGTCTAGTTCCACCAATTTAATGTTAAACAGCTAACAGAACACCTTTCTTAAGAAATTCACGAAAGCAAACACATGCAATGCAGCATAAAGAAAATTCTATGAATGTGTTATCAATCTGATGATAGTGTCACATGCCAATGTTGGTTTTGTAATGTTATATGACATAATAAAATATCACAGGACTTGCAATCGATACAATCCATTGTGTGTTACTGTTCTTAAATATATTCTTGGAAGACATTTGCACGTGTTTCTGAGTTGCAGGAGACGAGGTATATCAAATCTGTGGCATCAATAAGCTCAAAAAGACTACTCTTCTCTACTTTCTGTGGAGGCACGGTATAACACATACTCTCACAGTCCTCTGTTATTCTTGTAATCACTAGCTTTGTGTGTGTATAGGTGTGTTTGGAATAGAACACCCATGAAGAAATGCTAACATGTTATCAGTCTTTGTGCAAGTTATCTACCCGGCTACAGGCTGCATGAATGAAACAAACTGGATTGTCATGCATGTAGACGTATATGTATATATATATATATATATATATATATATATTTGTGTGTGTGTGTACTTGTTTAGCTACTTGTGAGGGCAAAATGTCCTCACTTATATAGTGAATCATGACAACCGAGTAATAAGGACATTTTACATGTCCTCACTAGTTAGAAAGTCTTATAAATCGGTCAAATCATGCATGTTTCTATTTCAAGCTGGTGTTCTTGTTTCTGTGATATTTATGTTTAGGGATAGAGGTAGGGTTAGGCCATAGAAAATATCACTAACCTGATATAAAAACAATGGAAGTCTATGAGATGTGTGTGTGTGTGGGTGGGTATCTATGGTTGCAAGAAGCAATTTTAATATCCATGGACCCTTTCCATTCTACAAAATGTTCTTTACAGTAAAAGATCATTGGATCTTTTCAATGTTCTTTACACTGAGAAAAATGGCTTTTACTTGAAGGTTCTTTGGGGAACCAAAAATAGTTATTCTATTGCTGCAAATAGGTTCTTTTTTGGAACCTTAATTTTTAAGAGTGTATTATGTATTCCACAGATTTGTTTGGTGCCATCTGTATCCAGGTAATAAAAGAGTAAACAACTTAATAACTGTCATGAACATGACTTCAGCTGGAAGGTTGCTGCAGTTTTTCACAAACACTGAAGGTGTTTCCTGAGGTGATGCGGAGCAACTTCCTCTTTCGCTACAGCATCTTTACCACAAAGTTAATGTTTGTCTCAGTTTGGTGTGTTTCTGTGGTAACAGATGATAAATGCGCACAAGGGTCTGATGATGAGTAATCAAAAGTGGAACTATTACAGCACATGGCATACAATTCAAGTTCCTGAAACCGACAAAGCTCTTTTTTTATTATTTGACATAACACCAAATTTACTCTAAAAGTACTCCAATATGTTTGCTTTAGTTATCTGCACTTGAATGCTGAAACCAACAATTTTTCCACTCAGCTTAGGTTGAAGCAAAAGATAAATCAATCTAAAAATCAATAGTGGGCCTTCTCTTCTAAATGCATATGCGAGAGCAGGTCAGAGCCGTCCTGCAGACTGCGCACGTCCAAAGAGCCCGTTTTACCGCATAATAAAAAGGCGCATCCCAGAATTCAGAATCTCTCCATATATGGCTTTGTATGATCAGTTTCAGCGCTCATATAAACAGCAATTTTGTGAAACAATGCGATATAGTGCACGTCCTTCACATGTAGAAACGATTTAAACTGCAATGAGTTCTTGGCGTGTCCCGTAAAAAAGTGTCACTCCAGTGGAAACATCACGCACGCAGAGACGCCTGTGTGGAAAGTAACAGTTCAACGTTGTTTGCAGTGAGGTAAATCGTCACATTTCAGCTGACTTCATTACTTTGTGGCTGAGGAGAATGGTTAAAGGTAACATAGATGTAAAATATAACAGACTTACCTATAGTTGAATGACAGGAGTCTGTCTATAGCGAAGATACAGTAAATGCTATTGCAGAATATTGTGTCTGGGCAGGGCAACACCCCTCTGTTTCAGACAGCCTGCTTAAATA
>NW_015558584.1:214772-232027 GCF_001515605.1 Sinocyclocheilus anshuiensis | reverse complement strand
GGGTGGGCGGGGGGGGGAATGATCCTGGCATTTAAACCACTCCCCTCCGACAACGGGACAAGGCAAATCACTGCCACCTACTGCGCCACGTGGATACTACGCTCTGTACTTCCCCCCACACTGACAGTTTATCATTGTAACCTTAGTTACCTCCAAAACACCACAATTACTAATGTTTTATTGCTCTCTGGTCTGTGTATGTTACTTTCCAGTCTGTGTTTTCAAGCATTTTCAGTGACTGAATTGTTCTGTGATAATGGTTTAATAACATGCTAATATTATAGTCTTCAAATGCTAAACAATGTCTTTATTTTGTAAACAACAAAATAAATAAACTATTTAATTAATAATATCCAACATTAATAAAACAGTCTACAATAGAACAGAAGCTCAATGCGTAGCCTACAAAAGGCCGAGTCAATAATTACTTTAGGCTAGTTTCTTCAGGTGTGTAAAAGGTTGGTCAAAGGCAAAGCAATTTAAACTTATTGAGTTTATATTTAATGTTTCAATATATTTTAAATATATTCAATTTAAATATTTATTATATGATAATATTTTTATAATTTGTCATAGTCAATTTGTTCAGATTGAATGTAGTAATATGCCACAATTCAGGCTCACCTTAACATTTTTTGGGGGTGTGCAAGGATGGAGTTAGTTCAATGCAGCTTATAATTTGAAATATTGATATGAATGTTATATACAATATATAGTCTCCCTTTGCTGGTTGTTGAGGGGAGTAAATTCAGCAAATCTCATGTTTATTTCTGCTGTGGTTGCATTATTACAGACCACATTTTTAATTAATTGTGAGAATTGCGTAATACCATAGTAGACTAATCGAAGAGTATTGGCACTTTAAATGTCTTGTTGTTTGTTTTTAGCCGCTAGATGGAGACATTCACCAGCATGTAGGTTTTCTGTGAACGCTGAATTTGCCTGAACTTTTGATCCCCGACCTCGTCAATGACCCTGACCCTGACCCTGACCCTGACCCTGACTAACATAAATGCCTCTCTTTCTTTTTTAGAATGAATGGGCTATCAAAACTCAACAACAATCTCTATTATTCTCTATTACCCACAGAAGAAGTTGATTGTCAGAATTGACTATGAATTACAAGCCAATGAATCACATTGGTGAGTCGAATCTTACAATGAACAACCAAGAACAGTCTCTTGTGAAGTCTCTAACGAAGTCTCTAATGAAGAGAATCGATGTGAAGCTGACAGCTGAAGTGAACCGAGGATGTGGTTACTAAAATAGCCAACTAACAGAAATGTTAACAAATAAATCGTATAGCCTATATTCTTTGAATTTAATGAATGACAATTTTATTAATACACAAACAAGACAGAGTTGATTTTAACAAATATAATTTCTATTAAAACAATGCAAACCTTATAGCCGAAATAGTAATTGTAGTATTGTTTAATGTAAATGTAAAATATATTTAGGTTGTAATATTTACTTTTTATGAGCTGAATCATGTCCTCAACAAATAAGCTGTGACATTAATTACAATAATCCAATTAAAATAAATCTTACTTATAAAACGTAATCGGAAAAAAAGGGTAACAAACAGTTTGAGAACACCTTTATTTGACCCTCTAACTCTAACACGTTCTATTCTATTTTAATTCTACTTTATCTACATTTATCAAATTTTTAATTTTTTTTATTTACAAACACTAGCTTTCTATTTTTTCTATTCTATCTACTTGTTTTTCTTTGTGTGTGTGTGTGTGTGTATATGTGTGTGTGTATAATATATATATATATAATACACACCTTGCTACGTGTACTGTGTTAGGCTAACCGAGACTTGTCATTTGCACTTATATATTGTTTCTCTTTTGTTAGTTTTGACTGCTTTTATTGTCCTCATGTGTAAGTCACCTTGGATTGTGTCTGCTAAATGACTAAATAAATAAATACAATAAAAAAATATCTTAAGCCAGTGGAGTTGAAACCGTAGCAAAACGGTGCACACCGGTTTGAGCTTGAACTTGCCCCAGGCACCACCTAATGATGTAATTAATGACGTAAAGAATTATAGCTTTATTTTGTTATTGATCCGAACAGTTAGAAAGAAATACACGAAATTCCCATCACCAATCCAAAAAGATACCGGCCAACGCAACTTGAGTTAAAAATGTAAAACGTAAGGACATGTGGGTAAACTATTTATGGAAGCAACTATAAAAATTATAGACGCGCATTATCGTAAACTCTTAGTCCTGCTAAATTCATTATGAGTTTAGTACGGTATAATTATTTAGACGTTTTGCTCTTCCCTCGCGTTTGTGGGAACGAAGCTTTGGCTCCAGTAACCGGGCTGTGGCACCAAAGTCATGACAGACAGCGTCAAAGCTGCTGTTGAAAACTGCGGGAAAATGAAGGGGATCTGAAAGAGGCTCTTTGTGAAATCCTCCGCTGCTGTCGCCTTATTGTCTGTCAGATTTGCCGATCTAGCGACGGTGTCTGAAACGTTTCATTCTTGGGAGCAGGGAAGTATGATGTGATTTAATCGTTGAGCCTCCACGGTTCCACCCAATGGTTTCAGTACTCAAGGGAACAGTAATGCTTCACTGAGGTCTCTTACTATCTGTGGCGTACCTATAATGAGAAGACCAAACCAGACTTACCAGAAGAGCAGCATTATGGATTTTGTATGCTCTAGAAAACAACTTTATGTACGTTAGAGAGTTTTCAAGAACCCCCCTTTTAAAAATGTGTATGTGCCTGCACAGTAGTCTCTTTCATTACATAAGTATGGTGTTCTTTGTCTAGCAACACTTTTAATGGAGTTTCTCAGTCAGCTAGATCAGACTGCTTTAAATCGTCAAGTTCCCTCTCTTTTTTGTTTTAACACAGCACAGACCAGTCTTATCTTGTGTATAAGGATATCTTACATAAGACAGGAAATCAGAGGACAGGTATGGCTTGCACATGAAAATATTGCTTTTGGCCCTTGAGGTTACACAGAAAGCTCTTTGTTGCGCTCCAAGAAATACCTCACAGAGGCAGGCTGTGTTTATTATGAATGGATAACTTCAGGTTTGTGTTATTCAAAAACAATTGCTTCAAATGTGGCCTGTCAGTTGAAATAATGAGTGTTTGGAACATTGTGTGGTTTGCTTAAGAACATCATATATTAGGTTTACACATTTAAAGTATCCTTAATGCTGATTGGACTGTGTATGTGCACACTTGTTTACTGTTGCGTCAGACAAACTTTACAGAACATCCTATAAGAATGCATTGTATTTGTAAACAGCGTGAGTGTTCATATAGTGGTAAAAACTGATGGGATTTAATTCCTACATTAGCTGGAAAGAATTGACACATCACTCGTTTTCCTTTAAAGATATTAAATTATTCAAATCATAACTTAGACATGCTTATCATTGTCAATTGACAAGAGAATAGAATCTGATTACTGACATAAAGTGATAAGATTAAATGAACAGAACTGCTCTTCTGCTTTTTACCATATCTTTGGATAATTTTCATAAAATGCATTTTAAACTACCCAAATATAGTTTTTCTATTAACTTGTATTGAAAAATTGGAATAGTTTCTATGGCAGGATTGGTCAATAATGTTTTTGAGTCAGGCCTTAGTGAATGGTTCCCATTGTTTACTTGTACTTACAAACCTCCAGTGTTATGTTTGTATTTTTTTCATATTGAGTTGCTATTATAGTTTTAATTCATATTTTGAAAGAATACTTATGTTAATATTTATCCGTTTTCATTCGAAAGATTCAGTGATTTTTGCTGCATGTTTTTTTTTATTTGTTTTTATTTTTAATATGTCTGTATAGTTTTTATTGATTTTTATTTCAGTTTTGGTTTTAGGTATTTTTAGTACACAAGTTAAACTAAATGAAAATGAGATATATATTACCTTGGGAACTAGCTAAAATAAAATAAGATTACCTTTTATTTTATTGTTGTTAGTATTTTATTTCAAGTGACAAAAGTGTTTTTTATGGCATTAGATTTAGCTAACTATAATCTTTCTTCATACATCTTTTTCCCTTTTTTTATAGTATTCTTTAGAAAACTTACAGATTAATGAATTGATTCAGCCTCTAAGCAGCAGTTAAGTTTTTCCACTGCTTCAAAGCAAATAGTTGCTGAATGTGAGGTAATTTCTTTCATGGCTACAAAACCTTTGAGATAATATTTTCATCACTTGTTACTTTTCCAACTTTTCTTAGACGTCTTCCTGCTAAATTAAGACAGACGACTGTGGACTGGAAAAACGGAGGCTTATCTCTGCTGGCCAGTTCAGTTATTGGCAGAACAGTCTACTTTAACCTTTACATCGCATGTCCACATGACCATAATGAAATATCGTCTGGATGTCGCAGGAGCATTTAATCAATCAAACATGTTTATGAAATTAGGAAAACTAACTGCGTAGAAAGGAACTCATTATCTCCTGTCCTGTGGGACGGAGAGTATCCTTTCTATCCCTCTGATTCCTTGGCCAAGTCTCTCTCCCTTTGTCTTGAACTCAGTCACTGTCTCTGGTACAGTTGAGAAAGTGAGTCCATGACTGAAACGTTTCTGTTTATTATTACTGATTAGACTGTTCCTTCAAGTCACACATACTTTAAAACAAAAGCCAGCTTTATCCTTGATGTATCGTTTTTCCCTGTAATCACAAACGTCATTGCATGCAGAGAGATGTGTAGAAAACTTGGTTTTTCCAGAAAAGATTGTTGTTGTTTTTTAGTTCTCTTTCAACAGGCTCATCATCTCTGTTTGGATCTCCAGCGTGTTAGAACAAATGTCCACACTGACACGTATTTAGCATTTCAACACAGATCAAAAGAAAACGCTTTCACTCCACTTCAAAGCTTTTTCTTTCAGTCAGAAATCTCTCAATAGCTTGTTTGACTTTGACTTTTTAGGGAAAAAGCAAAACTCTCGAACTGCAAAGACGTTTTTTTTTCTAGCAATGCCGCTTCTCCAGTTTTTCAATAGGTTAACTGTATTGAAGCAACGCCAACGCAAACTGTTGCAGAGCTGCATAAGAACTTGCTCACATCTTTGATAAATGAAAAGACATAGCCGTGACTGAAACTAAGTATGTAGGAGTACACTGTTGAGTATGTTGATGAAGTGTGCAGGCACTTCCTTCACTTTCTTTGCAGCTAAAGAGACTCAGCAGTTTAGAAGTCATTGTTTGAATGAACATGAACATGTACTTGTCAGTTTACAAAATGCTTTGTGATTTAGCCACTGGTGATAAAGGACCCTGGATCAGTTCTGAGCAACAGAATCTAAAATGTTTAGGTTATGGGGGAGCATTCTGAAGGTTGGCAGGTGGTGCGTTAGTGACATTTGTATGAGACAACTTGGAAAGTGTGTGCAGTTGTGTCCATTTAATTTATGAAGGACATTTATGAAAATGTCTTTATACAGGACATGTATATACAATCATTCATCCATTCTCCAAACCACTTGTCCTAAGAAGGATCGTTTGGATGCTGGAGCCTATCCAGACGCCTTCTGTGTGTTGAGTACAGTATTTACACACTGCTGTTCAGACGTTTGTGGTTGGTAATATTGTTACACTTTAAAATAACTGTTCTTTATTTTAATATATTTTAAAATGTTTTTAATTTATTACTCTGTTGGCAAAGCTGATTTTTCAACAGCCATTATTGTAGTCTTCAGTGTCACATGATCCTTCAGAAATCATTCTAATATGCTGATTTGGTGCTCAAGAAACATTTCTTATTATCACAATTGAAAACAGTTGTGCTGATTAATTCTCTTGTGGAAAACTTTTCTTTTCAGGCTTCTATGAGTAGCAAGTCTTTACAGTCACTTTTAATTAATTTAATGCATCCTTGCAGCATAAAAGTATTAATTTCTTTCAAAACATTCTAATGACCCCAAACTTTGAAATGGAAGTAATATAAATAGAATATTTTGTTTAGTATTTTGCATGACCTTAAAAAAATTATAAAATTATATTATGTATGTGCTGAACTCATCTAACCATGTTTAGCAGCACACGCACACTGTTCTTCCCCCATCTTTCCCCAGCATTGTTCAATTTTTGCCATAAATACTGCATTCATCAGTTTTGTCATCACATTTGTGGGCTGAAAAACTAGCTATATCAAACATTCTTGTTTGATCCACAGTTTTTGGCAGTCACAGTCCCCATATACATTATTCCTGCGTGGATTGCCATTAGATTTATACGCTTATTTTTTTGTAAATTGTTAATATTTCGAGAATTTTTGTCAATGTCACTTTGTTTCAGAGTGAATAAAGAAAGGCTCCCGATAGTATAGAGAACATGTATAAAAATGATTGATTGCTTGCTCTCAAGTTTTTCTTCATTCCATTGTCTTGACAAACTGGTCCGCAATGATTTAACAACATATGTGAGGGGTAGACAGAGGATTAAGCAATTCATCTTTGCGAGTTTTTCAAGCATCAGGGCAATCTAAGTTCACCATGACTGCCAACAGAAAGCAGACTCAAAGAAGCAGCTAAATTGCATTTCTTCCAATACGTCTTTGTGCTTTGTGGCCAATTTTATCACACCACTTTATTGTATATGCTCAAAAACAATACTACCATTTGAAATCTACCTAATGTGCTTTGCCTCCATCCTTCTCTCTTTATCTCACAGTTCTTGATGCCAACCCTAGGGTTTGCTGCTAGACTTGGCTTCCATTTTGAAGTGGTTTTGTGGTTGAGTTTGACGTTCTCTGAGTTTCATGATGTTCTTGCCATAATGCCATTTCCTGATGGGCTCAGAAGTGAAGCATTAAGTAACTCGTAATTCAACAATCTTCATTTTCTTCCCCTAATCTGGATCAGGACTCCAAGGGATCAAGCTATCAATGTAAAAAAGGTTAGCAGAAAGTGATTTGTTCATTCACATGTGTAAACACAAAATTGCCCAACTTCTTTCTCAACTCGGCTCCATTTGATGAGGGACACGCTTGCTTCAGAGTCTCAGAAGTTTCCCAATGTTTCTTTCATGAATGTTCAGTTTATGGTTTCATAAATGCGCAGAGTTGTGTGGAGTCATTGTGTAGGCCGGTTGCATTACTTCACTTGGCATCATAAAGAAGGGATTATGGTAGACTGCATCTCCACCAAGTGCTCCAAGTGCAGTAAGTCATATTATTTTCGTCCCACATCACCGGTTGTGTTGATGGATTCAGACGGCGCAATTTTCATACAGCTAATTTGTTCTCTGTAACGGATGCTCAAGATGTACACAACATTCAAACCTGTTTATACAAATTTCGGTTGCCAGTTCCTTTTCTGGACACCACTGTGGGCTTTTTGCGCCAAAGAATTAGCTTGATCATAGTCATTTTGTGGCCATACTGTAGTAAATGTCCAATCTGTTTGTTTGTAGGCTTTTTAAACAAATGAAGACGTCTGCCGCTACCCACTAAAACGGGAAAAAAGGGAAAGCATGTTGCGCAAATGCTAAAACAAATTAAAAATGCATGTTGAATGTATTTCCAAACCACAAAATATAATGAAGCGAAGCAGGTCAGCTGGGCTATAAATGAACGGGTTAATCAGAGAGAGACAACACAGCACAGATTCTTTTTTCAGTATATGCTAAATGTTTACTATGTTGGAAAGCAGCTGCTTGTTCAGGCCTCTTTAAAGCTGCCTTACAGGATCTGATTTAATCACGTCCCCGTGGCATGGAGCTTCTCACACAGGACGGCCACTAATGATGGTACCTGCTCCACTTCATCAAAGAAAGTGTTTCTTTCTCTCTCCTTCTCTCTGTCTATCTCGCGCCACTCTCAGAGGAGCAGAGATTCAATCCATTAAATATAGACAAGAGCAGTCGCACAATGGAGAACCTTTTCTGACACTTGACATTCGATGTTACATTATAAAATCAGCCTGAAATCTACATCTAGCATCTCAGTGTTCAGATCACTGATGGGAAAAGACCATCTGCACACACGGGCTGCAACTATAAAGCAAATTTCATTGGGTTTTCTGGCCATATTACAACTCAGATCCATCTGGTTTTGTTATCCACTGGAGAAGGTGGGGAGGATCAGATCAAAGCCTCTGTAGAAGGAGAGAACCTTCTTTGTGAAAATCTGTCTCAGCATTGCAAAGCCAAAGAGATGAAAGGGAGATTAATGGAGGTTGACGATAGCCACTGACACATTCAGAGATGACGCAATCAAATAAACAATGGCTTAACGTTCAATACAACCAGCTTAGAGAAGATCTGTGCCGTATATTCCCAAAGAAAAAATGGACGAGTCCAAACACAAGCAAAGTATGAGGCATAAACATCCATCACTATTCACAATGAATTAATAATCACTTCCCACAGGATCTTCATACCCCTCCCCCTGCTCCTTCCTTCCTTCCATATCTTCATCCCTTCCTCCCTCTTTCTTTTCCACGGTCATAATTGGCGTCAGCATAATGAATTTGATTGCCGTCAGACAATTCTAGCACTTAGCACTGCAGAATGACAGCTTGTTCTGTTTCATCACATCTTTACTTTGCGCTTTCATTGTGAATTCGAGGCGGCCTTGTTATAGGGCATTTGCTGCAAGTCAGCACATACACAACTGCTTTACAACGTAGTCTGAGAACTCAAAACAAGCCCACTAGAGTGGCTTGTTTTGCCTTTCCCTATAAAAAACAGCTTAATCTGGTTAACAGTCTTAGTTGGTTTTCCACTCTGATCTGTGGCTTAGAAGGGTTTTGGGTTCTTTTCTACTGGTTAGTCTCGGAGGCCAGCTGGCCACTCAGCTAAACTCAAGCTTGGCTAGGCTAGGAAACTAGCATAAACCAGTTAAAGTTGCGATGGAAGTAGCGACATATTTTCTTTTCTTATTGTGACATATACATCGAAGTAAAATATCGAAAAGAAAAAAAATGTACGATGTGGACTTTTTATTTTTATTTATTTATTTATTTTAAATAAATCAAATGCATGGATGAGTTGCTCACATTAAGATCACTAACGTGTTAAAAAATAGAGTGAATTTAGTTTTCATGCCAAGATAATGTGTATAAAATGAGACTAATTGCCTTTCGTTTCATTACTAGGAATGCAGTCTGCTGTCTATCTGTAAATGTTTATTCAATAAAGTGAAAATAGAGTGGCTTTGAGAATAGACGATTATTGTTCTCCTGAAAGGTTCCATATGTCTGAGAGTGAAAAGAGAGAGGACTATTGTCCTCCTTTTGTTAGGACTCAAATGCTTGGGCAAATCTTAAACACATTTGCTTGAATTAGAAGATTTGAATTGTACAGATAGCATTTATTTGACATCAGTACAATTAGCACACAATTGAGCCTTATCTTGCAAACTGTAAGGTTTTGCTTGAGTCGTTTTCCTGGTTTTGAGTGATCAAGTTCAGGGTTTGTCAGCCCGACATTAAAAGAAAACTAATCACGGTATTCTCTATGCTTGTATTTTAGCAGTGGCTGACTAAATAGATAAGGCTGTCAGATGTTTTGTTGCCATGGTTGTTAGACCAGTACAAGAAACAACCTTCTGAATGTGGGTGGCATTTTGTCTTGGCCCGGGCTCTGTGGTAATGCTGTTTTGAAAGCCCTCACTAAGGTGGGGAGGATCAGATCAAAGCCTCTGTAGAAGGAGAGAACCTTCTTTGTGAAAATCTGTCTCAGCATTGCAAAGCCAAAGAGATGAAAGGGAGATTAATGGAGGTTGACGATAGCCACTGACACATTCAGAGATGACGCAATCAAATAAACAATGGCTTAACGTTCAATACAACCAGCTTAGAGAAGATCTGTGCCGTATATTCCCAAAGAAAAAATGGACGAGTCCAAACACAAGCAAAGTATGAGGCATAAACATCCATCACTATTCACAATGAATTAATAATCACTTCCCACAGGATCTTCATACCCCTCCCCCTGCTCCTTCCTTCCTTCCATATCTTCATCCCTTCCTCCCTCTTTCTTTTCCACGGTCATAATTGGCGTCAGCATAATGAATTTGATTGCCGTCAGACAATTCTAGCACTTAGCACTGCAGAATGACAGCTTGTTCTGTTTCATCACATCTTTACTTTGCGCTTTCATTGTGAATTCGAGGCGGCCTTGTTATAGGGCATTTGCTGCAAGTCAGCACATACACAACTGCTTTACAACGTAGTCTGAGAACTCAAAACAAGCCCACTAGAGTGGCTTGTTTTGCCTTTCCCTATAAAAAACAGCTTAATCTGGTTAACAGTCTTAGTTGGTTTTCCACTCTGATCTGTGGCTTAGAAGGGTTTTGGGTTCTTTTCTACTGGTTAGTCTCGGAGGCCAGCTGGCCACTCAGCTAAACTCAAGCTTGGCTAGGCTAGGAAACTAGCATAAACCAGTTAAAGTTGCGATGGAAGTAGCGACATATTTTCTTTTCTTATTGTGACATATACATCGAAGTAAAATATCGAAAAGAAAAAAAATGTACGATGTGGACTTTTTATTTTATTTATTTTATTTATTTTAAATAAATCAAATGCATGGATGAGTTGCTCACATTAAGATCACTAACGTGTGAGTGAATTTATTTTATATAGATAATGCATATAAAAGGAGATTAATGGCCTTTCATTTCATTACTAGAAATGCAGTCGTAAAAATTGAGTTGCTTTGAGAATAGGCGATTATTGTTCTCCTGAACAGTTCCATATGTCTGAGAGTGAACCGAGAGAGGACTATTGTCCTCCTTTTGTTAGGATTCAAATGCTTGGGCAAATCTTAAACACATTTGCTTGAATTAGAAGACGTGAATTGCAGAGATAGCATTTATTTGACATCAGTTCAATTAACACACAAATGAGCCTTTTCTTGCAAACTGCAAGGTTTCACTTGAGTGGGTTTCCTGCTTTTGAGTGCTCGAGTTCAGGATTTGTCAACCTGACCTTAAAAGAAAACGAATCACAGTTTCTCGATGCTTGTATTTTAGCAGTGGCTGACTAAATAGATAAGGCTATCTGATTTTTTGTTACCATGGTTGTTAGAGCTGTACAAGAACAACCTTCTAAATGTGGGTGGCATTTTGTCTTGGCCCTGGCTCTGTGGTAATGCTGTTTTGAAAGCCCTCACTAAATGTTGTGTTTCCTGTCAGTACACACAAACATTGCCCCAATCCGAAAACATAGAGTATAATAAATCATTGTGTCCTTTCCAGACTGAGAGCATGTGGATGGCGGATCTAGTGTTTTTCTACTTGGCTAATAGGACATGGGATGACTGTTTTTATTTTATGGACCAACGTCAATTAACCAAGAGAAGTTACATCCAGCATGTGAATCCAGCATGACTTTGACGGACAACATGGTGCCTGTGTGTTTGTCGTTCTTTATTTTTAACTGAGACAAGGACTGGAGCTGGCGAGTCATCCATCTTTGGTGAGCTTTGTCCATCAAACTGTAGCTTTATTAGCACTCCAAGATGTGTTTGAAGAGGAGGTGGGGTGGCTATTGTTTTTAGGAACCAGTATAAACCAGCTCCTCTTAAACCAGAATAACCAGTATAAACCAGCTCCTCTTAAATACAAATCCCCAAATTTTAAATCAAAGCCATGGTTGGATGAATCCACTCGTTCGCTTAGACAGATTTGTCGGAAAGCAGAGAGGAGATGGAAAAAAGATAATCTAACTCTTTCATTTGAAATCTTTAGAAACTGCCTGGCGAATGTTCAGAAAGCAGCTAAAAACAAGAGCAAAATACTTCTCTGATATTATCAGTAAATATTCTCACACCCCTACAATCTTAAACAGCACTATAAATTCAAAAATTAATCCTTGCATCGCTAATGAATTAGAACCATCTCTTGATATTTATGAGAGTTTTTTGAGTTTTTTTTTTTTAAAGATTGCTGGCAATCGATACTCCCTTATTCCTTCTTACTCTAATACTCATTTTTAAAGCATGCAGTTGTCTAGCCGTTGCTTAAAAAGCCCAATGCTGATGTAAAGTGTCTGAATAATTATCGTTCTATCTCAAAATTGACATTTCTCTCAAAAGTTATGGAAAAAGTTGTCCTATCACATTTACTTCCTTTTTTAAATTTGACTCAGGCACTTGAACCATTTCAATCAGGTTTTACAACTCATCACAGCACTGAAATGGCTTTGTTAAAAGTAATGAATGATTTGTTACTTGCGGATGATTCTGGTGAAAATGCAGTTTTGATTTTACTGGATCTGAGTGCCGCTTTTAACACGATAGATCACAATATCCTTTTGTCACGCCTTAAACATTGGTTAGGCATTAAGGATACAGCACTACTGTGGTTTGAGTGATACCTTAAATCCAGGACATTCTCAGTGGCTATTGGCCAGGTTTTCTCATCATCTGTTTCTCTCTCCTGTGGGGTTCCTCAAGGGTCCATTTTGGGGCCATTATCCTTTAATCTGTACATGCTTCCGCTTGGTAATATAATTAGGAAATATAACATTTCTTTTCATTTCTATGCTGATGATTCTCAGCTGTATGTTCCATTAAAATCTAGACATTCTATGCAGCCGCTCATGGACTGTCTTGAGGATGTTAAATGTTGGATGGCAAATAATTTTCTCCAGCTTAACAATGAAAAAACTGAGGTGATTTGGTCCTTCCAAAACCAGAAACTCTATAACCGGTTACTTAAGACAATCTTACTCCATATGTTAAGTCACATGCAAAAAATGTATGTGTTATTTTTGACTCTGAGCTTTGTCTTGAAAAGAAAATTAGCTCAGTTGTTAAAAACAGCTACTATCAATTTAGAATCATTTCCAGACTTAAATAAACACTTTCCTTTCAAGACTTGGGAAAAGTAATTCATGCAATTATCACATCACGGCTGGCCTATTGTAATTCTTTATACCTTGGTCTATTGGTCTATTAACTAGTGCAAAAAAAGGTGTTCATATCACTCCAATTTTAGCTTCTCTTCTCGTCACTGGCTTCTTGTCTTTTATAGAATTCAGTTCAAATTTTTGTTAATTGTTTTTAAAGCTCTTAATGGACAAGCTCCATCTTAATCTCTGATCTTGTTTTTTTTAATTCAGCTCCTAAGTCTCTCAGATCTGCCAACAGAGCTCTTTTATATGTCCCACGGTCACGACTTAGATTTAAAGGTGACAGAGCCTTTTCAATTGCTGCTCCACGGTTATGGAATCAGTTGCCACCTGACATTAAGAGTGCTCCATCTATTTCTGTCTTTAAATCTAGACTTCATTCTAAACACATCTTTACTCTATAGACTTTCCTGATTATTAACTTATAGATTGGTAACTGTTATCTTTGATTTTTACTGAATTTTATTTTATATTTTACTGTATTTTATAATTGTCCTGTACAGCCCTTTGGTCAGTGTAAGCTGAATTTATAAATGCTCTATAAATAAAATTTACTTACTTCCTTACATGGACATGGGTCCTTAAAACCAATCATGTTCCCTCGGGGCCTTGAGACCTATTTCTTTTATAATTGTTTATACTTATTTTTCTAGGTGGTAGTTATTTTTTGCCCATAATGGTTCAAGTAAATGCTAGTGCACAACACTCAATGAAGATGACCAATCTGATAAATGGAGTAATGGAAGTTCAGCAGAAGACTTTAAAGCAAGAGAGAGTTCCTTAAAAGGTACTTGAAAGTTGGTTGTGAGTACACTGAGGCTCTGTTACAAATCCTACTGAGCTGCCTTGTAAGCCAGAATCCTAACTTAAAGTGTAACTTAATAAGTGACTGATTTGGAACACTCGACATGGAGCTCCTCCATTCATTCCGGTTGAGTTTGACTTTAGCATATGGCTAACAGCATAGTACTCTAATACGCATAAACATACATATCACACTCAAATGTTCTAAAATAGTTTTAAGTAATATGTGCTTGTAGGTTGGTCTAAGGAGGGGTAATAGCGCGAACCCATAGTCTGCCACAGCTGGACTTGGTTTAGAGCTTGTTCTCCCTCTCTGAGGCAAACTTCAGGGTGAAAGAGAGGTGACTGCATGCCAAGTGTCGTTTGGGGGAGTCAAGTTTAGGCTTTGTGAACCCAGAAGGTGAGTGTTCAGGGAGAAGTCAAGAAACCATTGTTTTCAAAAAATTCAGCTTAAAATTCAAATTATTTGGTTAATCGATCCGGCCATGAGTGCTCAAGCTCCCCTGTAGCTGCACAGGGAGGCCAATGCAGAATCAGATACAGTGGGGTCCACTAGTGAAAATGTTTTTTCATGTATTTGATTGCAGCGTTTCTTTACAATATGTATTATCAGCTTGACAAGAATGAAAAGTTTATTTAATTTCAGAACTTGTTTTTTTTTTTGTACTTTCATTAGAAATAGTGCAGAATATATTTTTTTAAATATTTATTATATATACTAATACATTTAAAATGATTTCTGAAGGATCATGAGACACTGAAGACTGGAGTAATAACTGCTGAAAACTCAGCTTTATATCACAGGAATAAATTAAATTTTAAAATATAATAAAATAAACAGTTATTTTAGATTGTAATATTTCACAATATTGCCGTTTTTTACTTTATTTTTCATCAAATAAATGCAGCCTTGGTAAGCATAAAGGACTTCTTTTAAAAACATCTTATTGACCCCAAAATTTTGAATTTTGGTTTAAATCAGAATATTTATGTCTATAATTTTTCTTTGTTTTAAATGGTTGAAATCCTAAAACTTTGTTTATTTTCAAGTATAAATTTTTCAAGATTTTGATTCCCAGACTTTCAGTGTTGTCACAGACTTTTTGTACCTCACTACATCTATGCTGCCCAACACTGATCTGCTTCTGAGAAAGACCGAATGTTTGAGTTTTACTCTGAAATTTGTAGCTGTAATTTACAGTTCTGCAATTTCTCTTGGCAAGAATCACAAGCTATCTATCATTTAGACACATCAGAGGAAGAGCTGATGTCATGCTTCTGTATGTACATGCAAGGGAGAGTGGATCCTGCAACATTAAATTAATTCAGATTTTTTTCTTGCTCTAATAACATTATGGTCTTTGCAGAAAAAGCTGCATGCACTATTTAAGTTTAAACAACATACATTTGGAAATTACCTTATTAACTTTTAGAGGCACTTAAAGCTTTACCACCATTGGCTGAGGCTGAACAATTTCTTAATGATCCTTTGTTCATTCAGTGGAACTTTGAATTTGATCCTTTGTAACCCCTCTTGCTTTTTCTCTCATACTCTCTCTCCATGTCTCTCATTCTCTTTAAGTTACAGCAGATGGCTAGATCACAAATTATGAATACTAGCAAGCCTTCATGATCCGCAATTCTATGCTACATAACTGAATGAACCACAGTTCTACTGCCTAATTCAAGACGAATGATGGTTCTTACTTTAGAACTGGTGGCTTTATGAAATCAAAGTAAAATAAATACAAATGTTCCATTTGATTGCGGAACACCTTTAAATTCTTGTTGAATGGATTTGTTCTGGTCTTTTTTGAACTAGTTGAGCTTCTTAGGGAGTTCTAGCAATTATGATTCAATGAAAAGGCAAATAATTCAATTGTTGTTTTAATGAACCAACTAGGTTGATAAAGATGAAAGGCAAAGGGTGATAAACTGAAATCTGCAAATATGAATCTTGATACAGCTGATCTGGATTCAAGCTACAAAATTCTGAGTATTAGTAACTGCAACATTAAATTAATTCAGATTTTTTTCTTGCTCTAATAACATTATGGTCTTTGCAGAAAAAGCTGAATGCACTATTTAAGTTTAAACAACATACATTTGGAAATTACCTTATTAACTTTTAGAGGCACTTAAAGCTTTACCACCATTGGCTGAGGCTGAACAATTTCTTAATGATCCTTTGTTCATTCAGTGGAACTTTGAATTTGATCCTTTGTAACCCCTCTTGCTTTTTCTCTCATACTCTCTCTCCATGTCTCTCATTCTCTTTAAGTTACAGCAGATGGCTAGATCACAAATTATTAATACTAGCAAGCCTTCATGATCCGCAATTCTATGCTACATAACTGAATGAACCACAGTTCTACTGCCTAATTCAAGACGAATGATGGTTCTTACTTTAGAACTGGTGGCTTTATGAAATCAAAGTAAAATAAATACAAATGTTCCATTTGATTGCGGAACACCTTTAAATTCTTGTTGAATGGATTTGTTCTGGTCTTTTTTGAACTAGTTGAGCTTCTTAGGGAGTTCTAGCAATTATGATTCCATGAAAAGGCAAATAATTCAATTGTTGTTTTAATTAACCAACTAGGTTGATAAAGATGAAAGGCAAAGGGTGATAAACTCAAATCTGCAAATATGAATCTTGATATAGCTGATCTGGATTCAAGCTACAAAATTCTGAGTATTAGTAAGCATTCTAGGAAAAATGTCAAAGTAGTATGTACAGACTCCACACATTGGCGTGTCCCAGCAGCCCCCCTTCACAGTAGAGTAGTGTCTGTACGTCAGATGAACTGATCACAGATGGGAGGGTCATCTGAGTGCAGGTGGGCTCTGCTGAATATGTGGCATCATATTAGATGCTGATGTGCTTCGATTGCTTGGTGTTTTCTGTGTCAACAAGGTCTCTCTCCTTCCCCTCTTTATGTCTTTCTCTCTCAGCAGGTTGGTGACAGCAGCATAAGGAGTCTGTGTTCCTGCAAAAAGATTAAATATGTGACAGTGTCTGTTGAGTTCAAACCGGGAGACATCCTCAGTCCCTGAGAATGAACTCAGTAGGTTGTTTAATGTGTTTGTTAATGTGTGTAATTTCTGTGCCATTAGCAGGACCAAACGGAATAGACAAAATACGGATGTGTATCTGATCAAATTTGACGTTATTACAATTTCATTCAAATATTTTAAATCATTCAAATATTTAAAGGATGTTTTTGTATGTATTTACACTATTAATTGGTATTTATTTACGAAGAATGTGTACTGTATACTTACAGTATGTAGTGTTGTGAGTAATAACAACTGTAATAGCAACTGTTTTCAAACAGGTTTCCTCAGCATTCCCCCATCTTCCAATGTTTGGACAAACAGATGTCAGTTACGTAGACATCGATGTAACACTAAGCCGACAAACCAGTATTAACACTTCCTTGGGAAATCAACCTATGAATAGTTGACTTACGATGACTCTACGATTGATCTAGGGTAAGAAAAATAATTTTACTTTACACACACATCAGCTGTAATAAAATCCTGTTGGTAATGCACTGGTAATTATTGGAAAAAAAGGGGCAGCCTGCATGT
>NW_015558584.1:201871-214760 GCF_001515605.1 Sinocyclocheilus anshuiensis | reverse complement strand
AAATATCTTCCCTTTTTTATCATTTGTGGCAGCTCATAACGCTGCATCTTCTTTCATTGCTATAACTAAATCACATTCTCTTCTCTAAAATGTCTGCATGAAATGAAAATTCACCCTTTCTACTTTCTAAATGCATGTTATTGATCTTATTGTGAATAATTAATCCATGCATATGTTTCATGTAAAAAAAAAAAAAAAAAAAAAAAAGTATTTAAGCCACAATATATTTGTGCTGTCAGTTGAAAAAAAGCAGATGCATTCAAAATAGCCAATTACTTTTTTGGAGCTCTCTGAAACTGGCAGAGAAGTTTTTTCCACAAACACTTGGATTATCTGTATGGAGGAGTAGTGCCACTTGAAAACAAAATGAAGCAATCAATTATCAGTTTCATAATTCAAAAAATTTAAATGTGAATTAACAAATCACTAAAGCTTTTGTTGTAGTTAAGTGTAGCAATAAAATACATTTATAAATAGACATATTTAAAACTTATTTAATGTTTATAATTATTAATTATAAAATATAAATAGAACTAAAAATAAAATAAAACTTCAATAATTGCATTTTATCTAAAAATCATATTTTAGACAATATTTTGGCCAATTGCTTTTTTATTGCTATTAGGGATGTAACGATTCACTCAACTCACGGTGAGATATTATTCACGATTTATTGTAATTTTTTTTAATTAATAAAAAAAGTGTCCTTTTATTATTTCTCAGACAATATGCTGCACATTTCTTTGTGAAATTGAAACATGTCAAATAACAAAACCAAATTGAAATTTTAAAACAAATAAATAAATTATACAAATAAAAGATATCTCTTTATATAAACAAACTAAGGCTTTGCCAGTGTTCTTTCCATTTAAAATTAGAGGCAACCACACATGCAGCATGAGCAGTTTCTGATTTAAATTATAGTGTATAATTTCGAAATTCGAAGCAAAGACAGACTAGTCTGACTTTAGCTTTTTGAAACTATACTACATAAAACATTTTCTGGTGGCGCTTATGGAACAGTGGCAATATAGCATTTCCTTGGTTACCACTGTAAACAAAGCAGCGCTGTGCTTAAAAATACTTCTTTTATATGCATTCAGAGGAAAGACGAAAAGAAAATAATCAAAAATTTTCTGAAGACTTAACCTCCACCCCCAATTTTATCGTGATTCATTTAACATCTCAACCGACTTGAGTCATCACATATTTTTTATAGATTTTCAACTGGCTCGGGGTGCATCGTCACATCCCTAATTGCAAATTTATGGTTGCATTTAACAATAATTCATCAATTTATTATTTATTTTTACATTTTAGCGGCATATTAATTAAATATAATTAATATACATTTTATATATTTAGTTGAAAAATTTTATTTTTTATTATTTAACTAAGTACTTGATTTTATTATTTATTTATTTATTTATTTATTTACAATAAAAGGATTAAAAAATGTCCTAGTTTTCCATATGTTTCTCTGTCTGGATTCGTTTTAAATAGAACTTCAATTTTAATTTTATAAAAATAAAAAAAATGCATGATGGGTAGATTTGACCTCTTCCATCTATTGTACAGGTGTGATCTTCTGCTGAGATTTGTAGTTATTCTGTCACGAGCCAAGTGCATTTCTCAAAGGACCTCCAAATCTGTCAGAGGTGAATGTGATTCTTGCAGGTAAATGAATAAAAATCAAACATTTAGAGAGTGAAAGCGGTGGGGTGATGTTGGTGAAGCAGCATGCTGTTGTGGTGCAGGCTGCTGGATGTCGAAGAACTGAATGACAAAGTAACTTCTTCAAAGCCTGCTGGGTGGATGGAGCAATGAGAGTGAGAGGTGCTGATTTAGAAGGCAGACGTGTTGTTCGTGTGCAACACCGTGCTGCGTTAAAGGCCTGTGGGATTTGCGCAGTCTCTCTGTCTCCTTGACATCTCTTTCTTTTTCTCTCTCTCTATCAGCTCTTTTGATCTGCTCTGTTCTGTGCGGATGTTTCACACCAGCTGTTTGCTTCCCTTTGAGAATAATTCACAGCATGCTGTCTAAATTATGAAATGAGGACTGACTAGAGATAAGCCTAACAAAATTGACATTATATTGCTTAGTGTTTGTTCTGCTTTTTAATCAATGAGCAGATATTTTAAAAGATAAAAAAGGTGGAATCGCAGTAGTCTGCTGCCTTTGACAAGTAATCAACCACATTATACATTATATACTACTGCTTACCAAGGCTGCATTTACAGTATTTGATAACATATAATCAAAATATTTTAAAATGTAATTTTGTCATTTTCAGCAACCATTACTCTAGTCTTCAGTGTCAACTGATCTTTCAGAAATTAGGTGCTCAAGAAATATTTCTTATTATCATCAAAGTTAAAACAGTTGTGCTGCTTTATTTATTTAATAGTTTATTGTAGAAACCATGGTATATGTATTTTTTTCAGTATTCATTGATGAACAAAGTTTGAACAACAGCTATTATTTGAAATAGAAATCTTTTGTAACATTTTAAATGTCTTTTATTGTTAATTTTAATCAGTTTAATGCAACCTTGCTGAATAAAAGTATTAATTTCATTAAAAAAATAAAAAAAACATTACTGACCCCAAACTATCTAATGGTTTGAATACCCTTTAGTCATGACTGTTTTCACAATATAACAGTTTCTCTTAGCTCTTTGCTTAATTATACATTATACTTCCAATGTAGATCTTGAATTTTCACATTCTGTCACGGTGCGTGCGGGGAGATGAAGTGAGGACTCAATTGCAGGAGAAATGGTTATTTATTTTAATAATGAAAATGAAACAAAAAACCAACTCAAACCACCCCGAGGGGGAAAAACAGACAGGCAGGCTCAAAACTGCACTCCATGCAGACATATAACACACACAATGAGAAATGACAGATTAGCACAGGATGACAGACACCAGGAGAATAAATAGGAACCAAACGAGGAGGCTAACGAGGGAGACACAGGTGGAGCAACTTAAACAATAACGAGGTAACAAGATGGGAGGGGCCAGACAATAGACAGGAGAGAGCACATGGCAACAGACAAACACAACACAAGCCATGTGCTCCCAGAACACAGTCATCTGGTGGCCCTCCTGGGCACACCCGCTGAAGACTGTGACACATTCAATTTCAGCTTTGGATATGCTGAAATATTTTGTGTCTAGACCGTATGTTATCGCCAGACCGGATATGAAGTATTCTAATCAGATCTATGAGATTAGAACAAAGTGAGAATTACTCATATTTTTTCCACTAAAACATTGTTCTTTAAACTTTTCTTCTGTAAAATGGGCTGTTATGAATAATTATGTCTGAAATAATTATTTCGTAATTGTTAAATAATTACTTACATTGATTAGCACTAGAAAAACCGGCTATGTTTTTCTTTCAGATGTTTTGGTGGTCATTTTTATTATTTGGATACATTATTTATTGATTTTATGGTGAATAGGCTGAAGATAACAAGTGCTTCACAACCAGTTTGAAAGTTCCGGGCCATTTCATCCATCAACATTCCATCTTTTGTGTCCACTGAGGACAGAAAATAATATGGTCTTGAACGACATGAAGGTGAGTAAATGACGACAGAATAACAATTTTTCACTGAACTGTATTTTTAAGTCAAATCTGTCAGTGACTTTCACTTTTAAACTGACTAAGAAACTTAATTTGTTTTTAATACTCACCTGGCATGTTTTTTCTATACATGCGAGTGGGACAATATGAAATTATTAGTGCTTGTACTGACAGATTCTCTCTCCTTTTTCATTTTTGGTCTGATGACACTGCAGAGTGTGGAAAGATGGAAATGGGTGGGTGAATCAATAGCGGATAGAGAAGAAAATAAGATCTATCTATTTTCTGTATTGTAGCTGTCAACAACAATCCATTCTCGTAGAATGCGATCTTGAATTACCTTTGAATTTATATTAATTGTTTGTCTATACACCCATGCTTAAGTCTATGGCCATCAAATAAGAGCAGACACCTGCAGAGTGAGAAAGGAAAGTGTCCAGAGACCCATTTGTATCTCATTATATCTTTTCTCAAGCAGACGTCCAATATGTTGTCAGCAATGTGCCTCTAAGGGAAATGAAAGATTAACTGCACTTTGTCAGCTGTTAAAGTTTTACAAAAAAGGCTCTCTAGACATTCATTACCCATGGCATCAGAGAGAGCGAGAGAGAGAGCAAAGTTCGCTTTACAGCTACCGTACTGAGGTTAGATCAGGACCCAAGCAAATGGACTACATGGCCTCAAAAGTCCTGAGTGTATATGAATATACATAGCGGATGGATTGAAAAGTTGCACTTTGCACTGTGTACAGTAATATTGCAGTTATACAGTATTAATTTATCTTACTTGTAATCATAATTTATTCATCACATTTATATATCTTTGGTTCTATTTTTTTTTCCCCCCATTGCTGACTTTTTGGGCTTATAACTGGTTCCTTTGCATTTAGATATAGTGCACCTTCATTTGGTAATTTCCACCCTTTTTTATCAAAGAGAATAAGTGAGTGAATGAAAGAAAAAACGTGATATATATATATATATATATATAGGCAGTTTCTTTGTAACAGGAGTGTAACAATGCATTAATCTGCAAAAAAAAATTAATTGAAAAGATACAGTTAGAAAAGTAGAAGTCATCAATAATTAAAGATACTGCAATTAAATAAGCCTTGTTATTGCCTTTTCAGACAGTACTTTTTCTTAGCGGAATACTTTCATTTCTTGTACTTAATAAACTGTGACTAAGCAGCAAATAGCCCATGACTTTAATAAAAGTCATGATGTTGAGAAAAGACATGCCGCTTTTTGGCAGACTGGAATCCAAGATGGCAAGATAAGCAAGAGAACCCTATTCAGGAGTTGAACTAGTAAGAAACTGTTCGAATAAAACCACCCTCATCCACACAGACTTTCTGTTTCTTTCTTTTCTTTTTTGCTTTCTCTCTTGCTTGATTTTTTTTCGTCTTTTTTTCAGGAGTCACACTGTAACAAAGTTAAAAAACAGTCAAAAAGTACACTAATAACTAAAAGTTTGGGGTCAGTAAGATTTTTTTTAATTAATACTTTTTTAAATGTTTTTGAAAGAAGTATCTTATAGTCAGCAAGGTTGCATTTAAGCTGCATTCACACTAGACTTTGAGTATGCAAAATTTCAACGGTCATGATATGACATCACGCTCTGCAGTGTGTTTTTAAAAACTTAAATTTAACACAACAAATAATAATAAAATCTAAAATGTAAAACCATACTATCTACTCCACTTTCCTGCAGCACTGCAGTTTTAAATGTATTTTCTTTAATTCGGCTACGAGGTCATGCCGTGACATATCAATCTTCTATTGGTTACACACTTTCACATTATACGAATTTACAGGTCAGAGTTCACCAAACTTGAACTTTGGAACGCAGCGAAATACGAAATAACTTCACATGAGCTAGTGTTTCCGCTCTCCCACATTCGCTTATGTATGAATGGAAGACAATGGACTGAAAAGTGTAGTATGACTGGCCCTTTACTTGATCAAAAATACAGTAAAAGTAAAGAAATTGTTTCTTTTTTCATTTATTTTAAAAGTAATTTGTTCCTGTGATGGCAAAGCTGAATTCAGTAACAATTACTCCAGTCTTCGGTGTCACATGATCCTTTAGAAACAATTCTAATATGCTGATTTGGTGCTCAAGAATCATTTCTTATTATGATCAATGTAAAAATGTAACAATAATTTCTTAGTATTATGCTTAATATTTTTGTTGAAGTCATGATACTTTTCAGGATTCTTTGATGAATAGAAAGTTCGAAAGAACAACATTTATTTGACAAAGAAATCAAGGTAACATTATAAATGTTAATGCTTTCTATAGAAGGCAGCTGTCTATATATGCATTATGCAGCAAGGCAGTTCGGTAGGCTTTGGAACAGTGCTGCAGTACTCTAAACTGTCTTTACTGAAAATACGTCTAGCTTACCAGTCAAACCTTTTGAATATAAATCATGTTAGCACTGATACTTATTGAATGCATTTTAAATAACCCTCAGAGTGCACTTGTGATATTTTCTCCGCCTCACTTTACAGCTTTAAAGGAATAAATACAACAATTCTGTTTGTTGTAGATAATCGAGGACTTGAGGGCACCTGCCAACTTGAAGATGAGCCATAAACATATGGCTTTGCTGTCAAATACTGTAGCATGCATGATGAATAGCCTACTCAAGGTACGTTACTGCACACAGCAGCCTTTAAGTGCTAGTTTGTGAATCAACTCACTGCTATCCACTTCACTCATACTGTGAATTTGATGTGTCGGATTGGGACAGAAGAGGTGGGTGGGTGGATGGGTTTTTGTTGTCATTAGAAGTCCGTCCTTGGGTCTGAGACATCTGTCACTTTGAAAGGAGTTGCTCGGCCAATGGGAGACAGCTTTGAGCTATCATGGAATTGCAAGGTAACGCAATCAGTCTCAAGTAAAATGATTTTCATAGGGTGGGTAGAGGGTATGGATACACCCTTGGTCTAAAATTAAGTCACCAAGGACCAAATGTGAGGAAAAAATGGTCAGTTTCACAATAAACAAAATTACTTATAAATCAAAAAAGCCAAAATATTTGTAAAATAATATTTTTCTAAATAAAAATAATCTTTTTATTTTTGTTTTGGCAGATAAGAAATAGTAAGACTTTACAATAACATTAGTTAACCAAGTTAGTTAACATAAACTAACAATGAAAAATAATTGTAAAGCATTTATTAATGTTAAGGTTAATTTCAGCATTTACTAATACATTATTAAAATCAAACATTGTATATGTTAATATTAATAGACCTGAGCTAACATGAAGTAACAACAAATAGGCGTTTTTATTTACAGATTAATAAATATTGTAACAAATGTATAGCTCATTGTAAGTTAATGGTAGTTAATTCATGTTAACTAATGAGACTTTATCGTAAAGTGTTACTGAAATATTTATGGCCAGTGCGTTTTCACCCACCATTGATTTTGTTCCATTGGACCCACACTGTGAATCCCACCCTCTGTGTATGTTTCTAATAAAAAAATATGACATACCAGTTGTGAAAAGTGATTTGTACAAGGCAATGACTAGTAACAAATGATCTCCACCTGCGATTGGGAGCGACAGTAAATATGGAAATTCTTCTATAGACATTTTTGCTACGAGTTTGCAGTTGCTGGTGTGATTAAAGTGAAAAATGAAAATGATAATGGCTCAGACTGGTTCAGATGTCTCATAGATTTGCTGTGAAATTGAAAACAGATCAGATGAGCAAATTCCTAATCAATTACAAGAAATGACGTGTGAAAGAATGTGTTTGCACAGTCTTCTCTCACAGACACTCTCAGTCCACTTTCAATTTTCACCTCATTCCCTCCGTTTGGTCTTCACCTCTTTTCTCTTATGTGGGAGGAGAGCGAGGGAACAGGGCCTTGTGGAAAATATGAATCCTATTTTACTCAGATGCCTTACAGTAAAGTGGATTTCAGTCCCACAGTCAGGGTGCCTTTGATCTGTTCTGTCCATTCGTCTCATTGGCTTTTCTACCAGTGGAGCTGAGAGGGGCTAAACTAGCCATGCTACAGTGACTGGATGCTCTCAGCAGGGGCTAAAGTGTCCTCACACTCCCCATACACACGTTCTTTCATTCACATGCCAGATATTCAGTAAATGAGAAAAACATACACCTATTTGTTAGGCTTAATCTGAAAGGAACTGTCATTCTGCTTCATGGGCACAAACTGAGCTGAAGACGGAGAATAAGGCTGTGGTTTATTTAGCTCTGTTCCAAAACCTTGTGAGATCCCTTTATAGGCAGCATTTTAAGACAACACCAATTGGGAAAAAAACACATTTTGGCCAAATTCAAAGGAAGCATTTCATGTATCCTTTGTGGAGAGCACAATGCATTGTAGAAGTTTTTTGAAAACAAATCAAACCAAGATAAATTAGATAACCTATTTTCTGCACAAAAAGCAACATACTCTACCTGTTTGTAAGTGTTTTATTTTGATAATATTCCTTTTGATATTCTGAATAGCACATGCATAATTATAAGATAATTGTATTTTGATAATATTTAAAAAAGATCAAATATATTTAATACGTATAATTTTATATACAAAAAAAATCCCGGCATAGTTTTTGCATCTATTTAATCATATTTTCAAATGTATTCAAATTGCTAAGAATAAACATAAATCTGTTACTTGTGAAAACAATTACATTTAATCAGATAAAAAATATGAATATGACTTGCTGTGGAACAATCAAGATTCAGTTAGTTAATGTATGAAATTGAAACTAATTAAATGTACTGATAATAAATATATACAGTTATTTTGTAAAAAAAAAAAATTAAGTTTATTAGCACAGAAATACTCTTATAGAAATATCATACTTATGTATAACTGACAACTTAAACGTAAAACTGTGTACTCCAAATGTATGTAAATTATATATATATATATATATATATATATATGTGTGTGTGTGTGTTTCTGTGTGTGTGTGTGTATAGCAGATGTAAATAGTTTTATTTGATATATATTGCATATTTAAAATAATACGTTTTTTGTTAAGCTCTAATATGTAATAATTTATACAATAATATTTAAGTAATATTAAAAATATTTTGTAATATTGAAATATGATTCAGTATCTGTTACTACTTTTAATTAATCTGAATTAAGTTATTTGAATCAATTTAATTAAATTGAATTAAACTAATTTAATTGAATTCATTTTGGTTTTATTCCATCTCATTCATCACCCACCAGGTGCTGTTTTCAGGAAACAGACTGTTCTTCATGGTCAGGCCTTGATCACTGTCATCTCCGTGAAGGCCACTTGGCCCAAACACGTGCACCGGCTGACAAGTGTTCCACCTCTGCATAAGGACAGCCAGCCCTCATTCCTTTTGGAACACGAGCCCGGGGCTGACTTAATTGAAGTGGGCAGTGTTAGGACCGAAGTCAACACACACTCACATTCATGAAGGTCCGTGAAATGAGCCGACTAATGGAAGACCAGCTGGCTAGATTCTTCATAAAATAGGGGTAAATAATTCAGCTTTAAAGAGAGAGTGTTCCTCAAATAATTTAAAAGTGCTGTGGCTCAGCAGACTTCCAGTAGTTTATACAGTAGTAGCATAAAAGTATTTTTTTCTCATTCTATGAGTAAATTTGTTTGTCTAAGTGATTCACAACACACAAGTCAGATAGTTGCCTTGACTATCTCGAACCTGAACAATGCAACAGAGTAGAAACTGGCATGTTCAAATATTATAAAGGAATGATTTACATTTAATCATTGAATGTAATATATATGTGTGTGTGTGTGTTTGTGTATATATATATATATACACACACACACACACACACATATATGTAGTGTATTTTATTATTTTATTTTATTTTTTTTTAATTTAATTTAGTTTTTTTGCTTTACTGTCCCCAGATTTATCAGTTTTGGACAAGATTTTTCATTTCATCACCAGGGTTTTCCTGTTCCAGAAAGTGATCCAGTTGCTAAATCCAGAGTGAAAAATTAAATCCTCATCTTCTCATCCATCAAGCTGGGCTCTATTCATATTAATGTGTCCCACGGTGAGATCTACTCAACCGCCTCCTTTGGTTTGGGCATCTTGACTGATTGGGATTCCATGTCCGTATGCATTACATTCAATCTGTGTTGAAACTCAAGCATAGAATGTTTAAATTTGCAGGTCTGAGCCATCCCTCGGCAGGCTTTAGAAAGCTGCTTGCAGTGTTGATGCTGATTGTTTTGAGTGAAAACAGATGTGGTTTCTTCACTTCTCTTTTTCTCTCTCTCTTTCTCTGATGAGGCAGGCTTCGATCACAAGGCTCACAATATTGTCTTTCTCAAACATCCGTCTCTCTCTAGGAGGCCACATCTGACCAGGCCTCCTCTTCTGTCACTGCTCTATGTTGTAGAAAACATATGAAGTATAAACATAAAAGAATGTTTTTTTTTTCTCCAGGCCAATGAAGCAAGATTTCCACAGCGATGAGGTCGACATGTTTGCCCTGCAGCAAAAACGAAACACAACACCAAAGCAAAACTGTCCCCTGTGGACCAAGAGCTTTAATCAAAGTAGGACCATTCCACAGTCTCACACTTCACACATCTGCTGCAACAGTAAGTAAAAACGAAAAAAAGACTTTGTAAGTGTGTTTACATGCAAGTTCAATTTCAGTCGAACTTCAAAAGTAATTTGTTTTCTTTTTGGAATGTTTTTTTTAATAGAATTTGTCAAATTTTATTGTATTTATTCTACTGTTCAAAAGTTTGTAGTCGTAGTATTTTTTTATGTTTTTGAACAAATGTGACAAGAATAATATATAAATCCTGGAAATTAATTCAAATAACTAAGGGTTATTTACAACGGAGTCTCATAGTCTGCAAAGTTGCAATTATTTGATCAAAAATACAGTAAACAGTACTATTATGAAATAATATTTCAAATTTAAATGACTGTTTTCTATTATAGTGTTTTATTTTAATATGTAATTTATTCCTGTGATGCAAAGCTGAATTTTCAGCAGCTGTTACTTCAGTCTTCCGTGTCACATGCTCAAAAAACACTTCTTATGTTTTAAACAGTTGTGCTGCTTAATATTTTTATGAAACTTGTTTTTTCAGTTTTTGAAAAAACATTTGAAATTTAATTTTTAATTTTTTTTTTGTAACAACATCAAAGTCTTTGCAGTTACTTTGAATTAATATAATGCATGTTTATTAATTTATAATTAATAAATTATTAAAAGTATTTTTTAAACCTGGTATTGCTTTAAACAACAACAACAAATAAAACAGTAAGTCGTATTTTTTACATGTCATGTACATGTTTTAGTCCGGCTAAAATTGTACCTCTTTTTTTAGTGAAGTCAGACTAGCAGATCTGGATAATGTGATTGTAGCTCGACTAGCATGTGTATGCATCAACTGGAATACAACTGGTTGAAATACCCTGACAAAATATCCTTTATTGGCTCATAACTCTTATTTTAGCTTGTTCTGCTTGAACATGACCATTTTCTTTCGGTGCACTCAGCACTCAGAGAATCTTGTGTAATTTTGTCCATTTTCAACCCTCTTAAAATGAAGAAGATGAAAAATAATTTAATTTCAGGGGGCATCGAGAGCGATTGCAAATAGCAGTCAACAATGAGACTTGGGTTGTTGTTTTCTTTCCCTTTACTTTCAGGTACATACTGTACAGAAAACGCAGAAGCATTAACTCTTTAATTAAATCCTTAAATTATGTGGGTCGTTCATAAAAGGTCAAAATGACAAACAATGTCAACAAACCTCTTAAGATACTGAAATGTCTCTAATGGACCTCTGACTGAATAAAGACAAGAACATGACATTTTAGCCAAGAAACAAATATAATAATGCCAAAATAAAGAAGTTTGAACTCATACAGTATATAAGGCAATAGAATGGTAATTTGTGACTCTTTCTTTTGTCATGCTATGTAGACAGCAGATGGCACTGATGGATACTGTACCTACACAACCTTCAGGTGACATACGAGCACATCTGTGCGCCTGGCTCATGGACATGTAAGAAAAACCCATCTGGACCTTTCAGTCAGTGGACACACATGAAGTGAATTATGAATAAGCAGTTTTTTCTCTCTAAAAATGAGGGTAGAAAATACTCAAAAAATCTGTCTGGACCTAAAGATAAGATGCAAAGTCACTGTTGCACAATAACAAATTAGAATTGTAAACCAGAAGTGTGCTGAATGCTGAGTCATGTGATAACTAACACAAAACCTAATTCCCTCCTCCATTTTCCTCTGCTGGCTGATGATGGATTTTTGAATGTGTCTTTTTTTCTGTCTAACTGTCACATTGAGCCTTTTTCCTGATTCATTTCTGGTTATTAATGTGGCCCATTTGTCCTCTCCATTGGTGAGTGCGGTCACACGGCCGGTGACTGAAGTGCTCTTATGAACAGAGCAATGACTGGACTGGGGTCAAGCCGGCCGTGAGCAACTCTGCTGCGCCATTCCTCCTATTTGCCTTATTACGTTGTCAAGACAAGTCGATTTAGTTAATTGCCTCATCTGGAGGTTGAAATATTATGCAGCAAATGTACTCTGTTATGGCCATTTTTGAATGCTTTTCTGGATTCATTGTTTGTGCAGAATTGATTTTCTAATCTATTATTATTATAATCTAACTTTTGCATAAGCCTGCTTGACTTTTGTTGCACGTGTCTATTTAGATATTAGTTTTTCTTTCATTCTTTTATTAAGAATACTTCATATCAGAGTATTAATGTCCTGTTGTTTTGTTAAAGGGGTCATATGATGCTGCTAAAAAGAACATTATTTTGTGTATTTGGTGTAATGAAATGTGTTTATGCGGTTTAAGGTTAAAAAAACACATTATTTTCCACATACTGTACATTATTGTTTCTCCTCTATACCTCGCCTTCTGAAACGCGTCGATTTTTACAAAGCTCATCGGTCTGAAAAAGCGAGGTGTGCTCTGATTGGCCAGCTATCCAGTGCGTTGTGATTCTCTGAATTCCTCAAGCGTGTGACGGAAATGTTACGTCCCTTACCATATTGTGATGCCTGCGGCAACCACATGTGACGATCCCGGGCTGGACTCCGCTTCGTCCACGGTGAAAGCCGATCCGGCGATCCACAGCACGAAGTTGAAGTATTTCCTCAGCGACCAGCACAGATCAGCTCCAGGCATGACGAAGCGATATCGTCCTCTTTTGGAAGGCCAAACAAAGTAGTTTCGCTTTCACAACGAAGCACACAGCGTCTTCAGGATATGGCGGCGGCAACAA
>NW_015558584.1:194694-201520 GCF_001515605.1 Sinocyclocheilus anshuiensis | reverse complement strand
TGTTGGTTTTGTCCAAAATAACAAAAAAAAAAAAAAAACTCAAACGGTGTCCATAAATGTGGTTCATATTATTATTATTATTATTATTATTATTATTATTATTATTATATATTCTAAGTTTTATGGTGTCTTATAATATATTTGTTTGAGCAAGAGACCAAAATTCATTAAAGTAATATATAGAAACTTTTCCAAGTACATGTATTTGAATAATATTATGGTACTTGTATGCTGCCTATTTTGGTGCGTGTTAGACCCAGTTGTCATTCCAAGACCAAGAATTCATGTTATTGATATAGTAAATATACATTTACTCCCATAGGCTTCACATCATTGTAGTTAATTATATATTTTTCTTTTTGGTAATTAAAAAAAGCAGCTTTAATGGCACAAGCATGTCTGATTTAATCATATTTCCTGTTCTTGAAATCTTAGAACAAACAGAAAAACAAACCTTAGTGGAATTCAATTGTACACAGAGGTGCCACTTGGCATGAGAAAATCTTGTTTTGGAAATCCATCCTGCTGTGCTCACTCTCGATAGCTTTCCAATGGAAGAAAGCCAGGATTTCCTAATTCAGAGAGAATGGAGAGTTCTTAACAGATTGATCGGCAGCAGGGGACAGTCTATTCTTTAAATGACCGCTCAGAGGGGGGGAGAAAGGTACTTCATGGATGTGTGTTTCTGAGAGGAGCCTCAAAGAAACCTTTTGTTTGGGGGGGGTGGAGAGAAAGGTATTTCATGGATGTGTGTTTCTGAGAGGAGCCTCAAAGAAACCTTTTGTTTTGTCCTAGGTACATGTCAGGAGAGTAGCTCTCTCTAAAGAGATCACTGCAGGCTGGCATAGCTCCCTTCGTCATTCAGACAAACCATCTATCAGCTGTAGCTGTTCTTCATGGATCCCTTCTGCCTTGATATACACATGGGTGAGTCTGAAAGGCTGTGATATGTTTGATTGTTTTTCAGTGGGCTTTTTATTGCACTTCATTATCCTGCCTAACAGCATTCAGGGCTTTAAGGAATTTTCTCAGTTTGGGAGTTAAGCTCAATTGACAGCGTTTTGTGGCATAATGTAGGGAACCACAAAAATGAATTTTGACTTCTTTAAAAAAAAAAAAATTTGGGTTACAGTGAGGCACTTACATTGGAAGTGAATGGGTCCAATCTGTAAACATTAATATACTCACTTTAAAAAATGTAGCCACAAGACTTAAGCACAATATGTGTTAATGTGATTTTATGTTGAGAAAATCACTAGATAACCTTTTATGTGTAAAGTTATAGCTGATTTTATAACTATGTTGCTATGGAAATGGTTTGCTAACAGCTTTACAACTTAAATAATACACAAGTTTTAACAGAAGAATTAATATGAGTGCTTTTTTTTTTAAATGATAAGGTTAACATTTCTGCTTTTAAATGATCCAAAATTTGGACCCATTCAGTTCCACTGTAAATGTCTCACTGTAACCCAAATGTTTTATTTTCATAAAGAAAACAAGGTAGTTGAAATGCTTTCATTTGACCATAACTTGTGTTCATTCAGTGGTAGGTTTTTACTTGGAGAAAATGAGAACGAGTAAAAATATTGGTTGTTGCTGCAGTTGTATTACATGACTACTACATGCTGCACTTACATTTATCCTTTGCAATCATAACTTCTGCATTTAATTATATAATTAAGTACTATGTTGCACTGTAAATGTGTGGATGTTTGTGATAATTGCAGCTGAATTAAAGCGCTTCTTGGAAACCTTTTAAACCATTTGATAACTTATACAGTACTCGAGCATTCAAGCATAAAGCTATGTCACAAGGCGATGATGTATTTTCCAGCAAGTGATTGTTGGCATTTTAAAGTTGGTTCATGCCACTGGACGGTGACTGAGCTAGTTTTTACTTGGACTTTGTAAAGGTCATTCTTCTGGCATACTAAATCTTTCTGTGCAGGTTTCACTCCTGGCAGGAGCCGTGAATGCAATATTTTGGACTCGGCTGAAAATTAGTTGGCGAACCACTGCTGCTCTTTTGAGCAATAAATATATACTCTTATACATTTATGTGCACTGAAATGAGCTGGTTTGTTCTAATATAGCAGTGTTTTGTGTGTAGCCACCTAAATAACCACAGGTTTAACATGTTCAGGCTGATCCTCACTGTTTTTTTTGTAACAGCTGGACCGCAGGCCATGCTGTTTGGCTCTGCTACCACTCTAAGGCCAAGGATTTCATCCATTAGGACAAAAAGAAAGAGAAAATAGAGAACAAGGAAAATGCTGAATTCAAACTTAACACAAATATGAGTCTGACAGAGGTTTGGCAGGCTGTGGCTCTCATACCACTGGGAAGAGCCAGAGTGTTTGTTAAGAGAGGCTGTTGAGTATTGATTTTGCAATAGGCCTGGCACGGCTCTTTGGAATGTAGGCCACTGCTGTTGCAAAAGCCAGAGAGTGTTTTCTGTGAGGCGTTAGTAGCTTCACTCTTCATCCTGACCTGCTGTATGTCAGATGGACATGATGGATCTTTTAGATTCTTTAGAGCAAGGGTTATATTGAAGGGTATATGCTTAATATATGTAGCTCTGTTTGACACATTTTGTATTGGAGGTCCCTGCTCCATATCTCTATCACCTAAGGGGTCCATGCCCTGAAAAACATTGAAGACCCATGCTTTACAGGGAATGGTAAATCCATTGATTTTAATGGGGATAGTGCATTGCAAGAACATAGAGGTGAAAACACAAGGCTTTGAGAGCTTTCAGAAAACAAATTCTGTATTCCCGCTTAATTTCAAAGTCATCCGGCTCTTCTCACACCCTCAAAATGCATCTTACGCATTCTAGCTCCATATAGTGGTGTTGCTAGACACACTTTGAGACCTAACCTACCACCTTTTTTCCAGTTTTAATCATCATTACATTTAATCTTCAATAATCATTTAGAGGCTTTTTTGCACCCTAAGCAGTGTTTTTGAGCATGGGGGATTTGTTCAGGGGGGCTAAACTATGATGAGATGTGGACTGAAGATCTGCTTCAGACTGCTGAAGCAGATAGATTTGGGTTGTCTTGCAACATCTCAGGTGCAAAAAACAACCAATAGCCTTTAGTTGAATAATTGACCAGACATGCATGTTGTGGGTGCAGTGATCCAATAGGAAAAACAATTATTTGTGGTCTATAGATACACATGTCAGTATATGCCAAAGCCCAGATGGAGAGTGTGGGTGTGTGTGGGTTTGTTTAGCTACACTTTGGGGACAAAATCCTCCTGACATAAATATAAGTACAATACATGTAATATAATATAAAAAAAAAAAAGAAGAAAGTGATTACTTTACACTACCATTCAAAAGATTGGGGTAAAAAAGAAAGAAAAAGAAAGAAAATATATATTATTAAATATTAAATAATATTTAAAAAATATTTATCAAGGGTGCATTAAATTGATCAAGTGACAGTAACTACTTTATATTAATCAAAGAATTCTGAAAAATAAAATGTATCATGGTTTCCACAAAAAAACTATAAGCAGCAAAAACTGTTTTCAAAACTGATGATAAGAAGATCAATTACTAATAATTGAGCACCAATAATAAATAATAACAATTAGCACCAAATCAGCATATTAGAATGATTTCTAAAGGATCATATGGCAGTGAAAGCTGCAGTAATGGCTGCTGAAAATTCAGTTTTGCCATCACAGAAATAAATTACATTTTAAAACATTAATATATAATATGGACATTATTATAATATTATACATATTATTGGTTTTATACATATTACACATATAAAAATATTGTAGAGGGTACATTTTCTTTTTGGTTCAGTCTGTAGTAATTATTAATATACAAAACAACAGAACTCTGTGGCATGCCCTCATTTAGATATCAGGGTGAATGTTTTTGTAAATATATTCGTTCATATAATTATCTACTCTTTTCATCATCCTCATTGGCTATCACATGCCATGTGCTAAAGAATTAGCAGGCTATAATTTCACAAAGATTTGTTGATTGCAGTCTAGACTGGACTTGATTTCAGCATGCTTTGTCAGCTCATTTTCCTGTTTAGCAGCTCTATAAATCTCTCCATCTGCCTCATAGCCACACAAATCCTGCTGTCTCATAAGTGACACAGTTGTCTGCCAACAGAATCAGATTGGCAACTACACAAAACCCCAGATGAAGGCTTGTGGAAGCTTTGCCACACCCTAGGACCTTTTCATGGCTCAGAAAGCAAGAAAGGTTGTCTCTCTGCCAGAGCTTGTAGAAAACAAAAGCTTCAAAAGCTTACAATTTTTGTCGTAAATGCAGAGCAGATTTTGTCCCTATGCCATTGGGTGTAATCTAGGCCTTTTCTTTAAAAGAGTCGTTTAGGGGCTCACTAACCAGATCCAACATTAACCGGTTGATTTGTCTGCAGCTTATTAGAACAATGTTCTTAATGGTTCATTAATATGTCTCTATGAAACTCTGACAGTGTGGCTGACTATGCACTTCTATACACTCAGAGATTGCATGTCTTGTAATGCATGCTGCAAAAGAGGCATGAACAAATTATTACTACATTCTCTACCCTTGATCTCTCTGCCCCATGTGTCTTTTTTCAGTGTACTAGTCTTCCTCTTTCACCATCCTTCCTTTTCGCTGTATGTCTCGGGATGAGGCTGTATTGATCGTGGAAGTTTGTGACTGTAATAAACTTTGACAGCTCACCATGCAGGCTTGCACTGAGCTGGGAGGAGAGAAACATGCAGCCAATCCATGGGGCAGAAGATCACGCCAGCAAAGCCCAAACCATCCTTCATGCATGGGTGCTCAACCTCCACGCAATCTAACCATACTGCAGGATACATACTCTGATATCACCCGAATTTGGGCTACAAGTAGGTGACTCATACGTAGTACAGATATAACAATTATGATTTAAGAGTTCCTGCGTTTAATGTCTCTGAGATTGTCAGATTGTTGAGGTTAATGTCATTAGCATTGTTAGCTGCTGTAATTACTTCATGCCGTGTATATACTGATATTAGAGATATTTGAAATGTATCAGTTAAAATTAGATAATTGTGTGTGCTCATTCTTCCCATTGTTACATTTAGATTACTGATGTCATCTAATACTCACTTAGAATAAACAAGAATACATGAATAATATAAGTTTGGGATTTTGTATTTTATTTGTATTTTTTTTAAAGGGGTCATATGACGTTGCTAAAAAAGAACATTATTTTGTATATTTGGTGTAATGAAATGTACATTATTGTTTCTTCTCTATGCCCCGCCTTTCTGCAATGCGTCGATTTTTACAAAGCTCATCGGTCTGAAAAGCGAGGTGTGCTCTGATTGGCCAGCTATCTAGTGCGTTGTGATTGGCCGAATTCCTCAAGCGTGTGACGGAGATGTTACGTCCCTTACCATACTGTGATGCCGAATCCCGGCGCGACAAGACAAAACCAATAAAACCCATTATAAACGAGGCATTTGTTGCATCCAGTGGGGACATAATTACTGATTATAATTATACTGTCTTTTTACGCGTTGCGTTGCGTATCGCGCCACGTAAACATAAAACCATGTCTGCATTTGTGATCGGAAAAAGGACAAACAACAAGCGCTACTCTACACTGCTCAAAATCGTTTGAATCGTCATTGGCAAATCCTTTAAATATGAAAACGTATTTACAGGCTGTGAGTCAAAAGTAGTTTCGCTTTCACAATGAAACACACAGTGTCTCCACAACATGGCGGCGGCGGCAACAATACTACAGCAAGAATCAAAGTTGCGCCTTCTTTCTTTGCGTATACATTTGGGCGGTGTTATGCAAACAGGCCTGGTGCCAGAGAAGGGGCCGGGGGGGCTTGGCCCCCCCATAGATATCCCTGTGCCCCACCTTCGGACCGAGGGGGACGGTCGGACTTGAGTTTAGCATGTATAATAGTCTTACTCATACAACTGCCTGCTGTTGCTTCTGATTGCTTTTAGATGGAAAAGCTGCCCATAACCCCTGGTCTAGGATCTGTTTTCTTCGTAATAATAGCATAACGAAATAGATTTGGCAAACAATCCAGTGTATCTGCCCTTCTGCTTTGGAAAGCGTCAAATGATTTTACAATGCATTTTCGTAGAGGTGAGCAATGTAGCCAATCACAGACATGTTTGTTGATTTCTAAAACACAATGGCCAATCAGAGGTGTTTAGGTTGGAATCCACGCACTCACCGCTCCAGTCACCATTTTTGTCCAGAGTTCTATCATGCTCGTAACTTCTTTCTAACAAAGACATTTAAAACAGTTTAATCGTGTAGTCACGTTCATTGATTTTTTGTTTGTTTGTTTGTTTTTTGGGAACTTTGTGAGATCGTGATGAATGAGTGACAGTTTTTAATAAATTAGGGAGCACTCTTTGCATGCTGCATACGATAATATATTCAGAATTTAAATAAAACTTGTGTTTTTCATGCTTGACAAGCGGCCACATACGACACAGAGATAGCTAACTACTACACTATATAGAAAAAGTTAATAATTTCAGAAGCACAGAAGTGATTCTGCAGCCGAGCCTGGTCTAAACGCAGGATTTAGTTAAGGAAACGGTTATTATTTGTATTGGCTGCCATGCCAAATCATGCACACCTGCTTGCTTTTCTGTTTAATTTAACAGTGTTTTTGTGAACATATAGCTATATGCTTTAAAAACAAATAATTGTAACACTTTACAATAAGGTTCGATTAGTTAATATTATTTGATGTATTAAAGTGTATTAACGTGTTAGTTAATTATTGTAAGTGTTACCTAAATAATGTATTTCGAGCGTTCACT
>NW_015558584.1:193906-194562 GCF_001515605.1 Sinocyclocheilus anshuiensis | reverse complement strand
TTTGAGACTTTAGTCTTTGCAACTTTAGGGATCTTATCTATTCACGAACAGCTTGTAACACTCCAAAGAGAAAGCAAAACTTGAAATCGAATCATATGACCCCTTTAATACTTCTATTCAGCAAGGATGCATTAATTAGAAGTGACAGTAAAGACATTTATAATGTTTCCAAAGATTTCCATTTCAAATAAATGAACTTTCTATTCATCAGCTTTGCAATCGCATGAATAATTTATATTTTAAAATATATTACAAAACTAATATTAAAAAGATTAGAAAACTAAATACATTAAAAAACAAATATATAAGTTATTTTTTAAATGTAATAATATTACTGTTTTTACTGTATTCAAATAAATGCAGCTATGGTGTGCATAAGAGACTTCTTTCAAAAACATCTTACTTACTTTCTTTTTGTAGTATATTGATGTCTTTTATTTGAGTTTCATATATTACCAAATCCAGGGTTCGAACTACGGGGGAGCTAGGGGGAGCTTGTCTCCCCTTAATAAGACATGGGCTCCCCTGAAAACGTGATTTGTGAAATTTTGGGGGGTCTCAAAAAATATTGACAATGTGTTATTTTGACGTGCAATTTCAGTTTTGTGTAATGTGATCATCGTGGATTATTATGTGTAAAATTGCAAAAATATCAT
>NW_015558584.1:192620-193764 GCF_001515605.1 Sinocyclocheilus anshuiensis | reverse complement strand
AAAAAAAAAACAAGTGGGCTCCCCCAAAGTCCTTGCGCGAACCTAACAACTACCAGCAGCTGTACTAACCAGCCAAACCTTGATCCCTTAGTTTAAATACATCTTTTCGTGGTAAAGGCTATATTCCCACTTCAGATGCGGCTTTCATCCCCCCTCAAGCTCAAAGTAAAACTCCTCCTGTGTGTGTACACTGCGGTTGTCTATACTATCATCAGAACATGCTGTAAATTCAAAGAGGTGGTGTTTAGCACTCTGTAGATTGCTCTTTTAAGGTTGTGTAAACTCTCTGGTTTGGCTTGGTACACCACACTCAGTGAGCACTTAGGAGGTGCGCCTGGAGTGAACCATGATTGCACGAGTGTGCTTGCTGCTTTCAGCCAAGACTAATGAACTGACTTCTCTGAATATGTTCATCAGCCTCCCTATAAACCCCTTAAACCCTGTTTCCCATCCATTAGCTCCATTCAGCGGCTAAATCATAATGATTTCCAAATGTGCTTTGTTTGAACGCACTCACGGGGTCTACCAGAGTTGAATAGGTACTGTGGTACACCACGAAAAATGTCCTATTTAAAGACAAGACATAATATTATTCCAGGAGAAGAAGTGAAGACTGGCTTTTAACCACAGTGGTTGAAAATGAACTTCAGTGAGACCAAACCAATTAACTGAAAATTTATATTTTTCTCTTTTTAATTTATAGCATACACTGTTGAATCAAATTAATCACAGTTATTCTTTGAATAATTATAGAATGGGCGGCTAGCAGGGAAGGGAAACGGGAAGGGAAGGAACAGTGCTTTCACCACATCAAAGTCGTCTGACAGTAATTACTGTCTATGAAACAATAAATAATGAAACAGGATCTATCTACAATTTACTTTAATGTTCCTGCATGATGTAATTTGAATTTTTTTTTTTTGCAGTGCAGACATCTTTGTGTTGGTCACAGTGAACTAATGCAACAGTGCCGCCAAATCTGAGGGGAAATTAAATTAGAGGCCAGTGCTTAATGTAGCAAATCAGCTCATAAGGGAAATATGAATAATTAATCATAACTAGTTATAATTAATTATAAATATTTAGATCCGCTGTAGATATTTACTTGACCTCTCAGGGTCAACTGTCTGTCAATTCTAAGAAC
>NW_015558584.1:189500-190891 GCF_001515605.1 Sinocyclocheilus anshuiensis | reverse complement strand
ACTAATATATTGCCTATGTACCAACATATAATATACACTCTCGTTTAGATCATCAGAAGACTAATTCATAGATACTAAACATGGTAGGGTTACATATATGTAGGATGACAGGAATGAGTGTTTCCGTCACAAGCCTGCATAAAACAGTATACCGATTTGTTAAATCAAATGAAAAATTGTGTTTTTGATTGGTCCAGACGCTACATTAATGCCACATATATTATATGCTCTGGTTTGAAATACATGCTGACTGAAAAAGAGGCCACTACATTTGAATTCAGTAATATATTTATGCACTTCTCTCTTTCATAGTTATTTGCTGAATTATGTAGCTTATTTTATTCAAATTACTTAAAATACAAACATTAAAGGAATGTTTTGCATTCAATATAACTTAAGTTCAATTGACAACCTTTATTGCATAATTTTGATGACCACAAAAAAATATGTCTCATCCCGGTTAGAGTACTATGCCATTGTACAAAGAGTTTGAAGGCCATAAATCATATTTTTGTTAAAGTCAACATGAATTTGGTGTGTTTACCACATTTTACTTCTGTAATGGGATGAACTTCAGAGTGGATATTCAATGAAAACAAATTTAGAAGAATGTATTATGAAAACTGGATGTTCTTAAAGACATAACAGATGACTTTTGTTTAGACTATTTTGGTTGGTTTTCTGTATCAAAACATTATGAATATATAGAAACAACAGGAAGTGACAAGTCACTGATGGACAAATTGACATCTGTGTTTATGTTTGTGTCCTGTTGTATTCTGTAGTCTGGCTCATCTCTCTTGGGGGTTAAGACTCTGGGCGGCAGTGACCCTGTCATGTTTAATTCACACTCTGCTCTTGCCAAGTGCCATGACAGCAAGGACGGCTGGTCTCTGGGAAGGTTAGCTGGCTCACTTTTGCTGAGAATGAATATGGTAAGGAGGGAAACCACTGTAAGGGAAGAACGTAACAGTACATTCAGTGTTCAACAGTCAGAGGAGGGCATTTCAGACACTCTCCATGGGCTCGTCCTGCCCAGGATACGCAGTGGCTGTCCTCGAAATAGCATACTACCATATTACATATTAAAGCAGATTTTTTTATCCTTATAATCCTCTGAACGCACACACTAGATGATTCGACCAGACCGCGCAACCACATATTTGTTGATTGTAGGAACGGTTTCACAGTGACACAAGATCTCACAGAGTCTCGCGAGATCAAATGTGGCTAGAAGAAAAACACATGGAGGACAATCAACATTGTCAGCTGTCTCTCCTGGTGCACGTTCTGTTGTACAGTGAAAAACAGAATAGAAAAAAAAAAAAGAATATGGGTGATGTTCTTTCTCAGTACTCTACTTTCATGGCAAGTAGGGGGCGCTTGCTCAT
>NW_015558584.1:188184-189194 GCF_001515605.1 Sinocyclocheilus anshuiensis | reverse complement strand
AGACTCCTCCTTATAGAGAAGCATACATACATATTTATTTATGTTTATATAATATATAAATAATAATATATCAAAAATATTTATATACATTTCTGTATAAATAATATATATATAGAAAAAAAGACAGGCCCCTTGACCAACAAAAATGACCTGAGGATGATGGGTGAGAGAAAATCAATCGTAACTGCCTCAGATCAATATTAATAATGGTGATGCTGTTGTCTGGCCCTGACCTAACAGAGACAAATGAGCAAAGACAAGGAATGGAAAGAGAAAGAGGCTTGTTTTGAAGGCCTGTCTCTTCACTTAAAGCCCTGCTGACCAGAAACTGAGCAGTTCAGGATATCATGAAATGTATTTATGCAATAAATATAGATTTTCCCAAATAAAGAAAAAAGTCAGCTTCAAGTGACATGTACACTTTCTTAAAAAACCTCTGCAAGTTTTTAGGAAAATCCATTCTTTTGGGAGTTTTTTAAAGACTATTGCCTGCAGAGATAATAAGCAGTGTAATCCTTTTTTTCACCACTGGAGGTGAGCTTTGTCCACTGGGACTTATACACAGAGAGATTGATCTGTTTTAAGGGAGCAATGTGCATGAATGTATAAGTATGAGAGAAAGTGGATAATCTACGTGTTGTCTACTCACCATGTCACCGTCAGCTTTCACAATTATGTTTGTGGCTGCCAAGTTTTAGAAGCACACAACATCTGGTATTTGACACTTGCTCAAACTCTTTGGCTATCGCAGGTGTCATGTCAGAGGCAGCCCGATCAAGAGTCGTAAATATCCAGAGGTGGAAAGAGTACTGAAAATTTTTACTCAAGTACAAGCACTGTTACATTGCTGAAATAGTACTCAGTTACGACAAGTAAAAATACTCAGAGTACTAGTTCATTCTTAACCGTTGATATTTAATGAATTGTCAAAAACCACCAAATCAAATCAGAGATCCATGGAGAAAATAGAATATAGCAATACAAACGTAACTTTGCTTATCCATTTATGA
>NW_015558584.1:180689-188075 GCF_001515605.1 Sinocyclocheilus anshuiensis | reverse complement strand
ATATATATATATATATATATGTGTGTGTGTGTGTGTGTGTGTGTGTGTGTGTGTGTGTGTGTGTGTGATGTTTTAATTCATTTATTCATTTAGCAAGCACTTTTAACCAAAGTGAAGTTTGAAGTTACAACTGGTTTTATTTTCTTCACTTTAAGTTTACATGCGACATGAAATCCGAATTTCGACCCTTTTTGTTTTCTTTTTCATTTCTGGTCTTATTGTGCATGATTAATCAATGATTGTTGTTCCAATGTAAAAACAATAGTTTGTCTTCATTTTTATTAAAAGCAATAACTTGCTGTTCCTCTAAAACTATGAACATTTTCAGAAGATTTTATGAATCTTTCTTTTTTACATCCCCTCCCATTGGCATCATTCAATTCCTGATGGATAAAATCAAATCCTGCACTGTTTTTATCAGAATATGGAAGTAAAATGGGTTAATATTGTATAAAATAGCTGAGTGATACATGCACACATATACAGTACATGTGTGTGTATTTATACTGTAAAAGTAATCATACTGCACAGATTTACTAGGAGGGAGGACAATTTACTGTCTCAACTTTACTATTATCTTAAAAAACAGCAAACAAGAAACATTTCAAAGAGAAAAGTTTGTGCTAGTTTAGAATTATAGAGTGGAGAGACTTTGTGCTTCCAAAGCTGCACAGGAATGATTCGTTACCGCAAGGTAATTAATCCCTTGACTCCCTTGTGTCTGGGCCCAGACGGATCCCAACCTCTCATTGTTTGTTTTGATATTATGCTTCAAGAAGTAGTGTGATCTCCTCCCTGTGCGAGGCATATGTTATTGGTTTTTGTGAATCATTGGACTTATATTTGTCACCTACTTTATATGCGAGGAGGACGTGAGTTAGTTTCACGCCATTAATGAAGGAAACTATAGCACTGTGCCTGTCTGCTGAGAGGATTTACCACGTTTGATTGGGTATCACCATGATCCCTCTCCGCAGGCCCCTGTCTCTGCCCTCACAGCCTTGCCCGAGTGGCAGTGGAAAGGGCTTTCTTACAATCTTATCATTACTGTTTTGCTTTGAGATCTTTAGATTAGATAATAATGTTGGACATGTGTATTTGACTTCTCAATCACCCTGCCTATTCTTGTGTTCTCTCGTTAGGATGTTCCAAGTAACCCGACACTGCATAAATATTTGTCCAACATAACCGTGTCCCTTCAGATCATAATAGCACTGAAATCCGACAACGGTCCCCCCCAGCGATGTAATTCTACCCAAGCTTGCACGGCCATTATTGATGGCCAAGTAAGTGTTACTGTTACAAACCAATTACTCAGTCATTCAACTTTGATGAGAGACTCTACAAATAAGCTGAGATGCTTATCGCTTTCCAACTCTCGCTTTCACCGACACCGGGCCTTCCTGCGGCTCACCTTTTTCTCTCTTTCCTGTTAAGTAGGAGAAAATGACAGCTGACAGTCACGGCTGGTATCAAGGGAACATTTCTGCCGGTTCAAGAGGTAAAGAAGTCAAGAGGTGAGCAATGTGTCCCCACAATGACACTGAGAAATCTGGTGACCTGGTAAAGTGATATAACACCACAGAGGTAGGGGAAAACTTTGAAAAAGGCTTTCGCCACCTCTTCATGTGGCTAAACTGGTAAAAGATGGGAAGGTGTGTGTCAGCGATGCAGTGAAGGATGGGGAACTTCCTTTCCAGTGTTTGCACATGTGAGTAGGAGGTGTGCATACATGAGGCAACAGTGGCAGACACCCTGAAGCTAGACAAAACCAAAGTCTCTCACACGTCATATGTCTGGAATTTGTGACAGGTTGAGCACGGTGTTCTGTTAAATGACTATAAATGACCTTCAACCTGTATTCGTCATTGTGACTTGCATTTCAGATGCATCTGGATCTCGGTAATCACTCGAAGGTGGCAGCAAACGAGTTATTTGTCCAGAAATGTTCTTTTAGTTCTCGTCAAGCTGACGGAGGCATTTGTGTTATTTAACATCTGATAAAAAAGGAAACAGGCGTTTCCTCAACAGGAAGGATGAGCCTTGTGAACGTCCCCTGTGATGTGTGAGAAAGAGGAACCAGGTCCACAGCCAAACGACGCCGGTAGCAGTTTAACTAATGAGGTCGTGAGATTCATTCATGGAAGTGATGGTCATAACGAAAGATGTGGCCACATGTGATGCACGCTTGCTGAATTCTGTACTCGATCCGACACGGTCAGGCTGAAGAAACCTGTTTGAATGGAGAGTCTGCTGCCAAAATCGCTATTTGGTCAAGGACTAATCTTATTCCATGTCAGTGCTAACACACTAGAGAGACAAACTTTGGTTCTTCAGGCACAGGGCTTTGCTATTAACTCTTTTGTGTTAATAGTTTGAGGTTTCCTCTTCTGTTCTCTCCAGGCATTTTAACTCCAATCCGACTCTTTCTAGCTGGATTTGTGATGAAAGGCAAGTTTTCCTTGTAGTGCCGCATGTTCCCTAGAGAGCAGAGCAGGGAAGCTGTTGTGCATTAACTCAGTACTGAGGCAGAGCATCTGGGTGATGTTTATGGAGATTTATTGGTCTCCCCCAGGCCCTAATTGCCTCCTTCCCAGTGGGTAGTCCTGTTAAGGCCGATGATATCGTCAGCCCTCTTTGGGCCTGATAATGGCTGGAGCAGGTGGACCAATGTATTGTTTATGTCTGTAGGTTATGGAGACAAATGGTGCCCCCGGACTCCTTTTGGCCTGGAGGACACACACACATCAGAAGGAAACTTCCCCTCTTGGGTCATAAAGCGAGCTGTTGCACCTCAACTTGGCCTTCGCGTTCATTTTTGAGAGGCAGGAGCCACACCATGGCTCCCAAGTTGAGGAATATAATTGATTTTAATGAGAACAAGATGTCATTATCTGTCTGATTTACAGCAATCAAAAGACAATGGTGAGGTGAGTGCTGTCTGGTTGAGAAATACATGTACCAGTGTTTCTTCTTTTTTTGGACTTTGTTACAGACTTTTTTGTTTTGAGTGATACACTTCATAACTCATTTGGTTACTGGCATGAAAAGGCCCCCCCAAAAAAAGTTTTTTTCACTTCACAGATTTCTGTGACGTCTACAGAAGGTGAAGCCACAAAATGATCAGGAAAAATGCTTCAGGCAGGGAAAATTTCAGGGTAGAGAGAGAAAGAGAAAGAAAGTGAGTGTCCCACCCTGCTTGCTTTCAAGGTTATTACAAATCTTCTATCTAGGCTGGAAAAAAACATACTTTTTTTGAGAAAACTGAATTTTGTTCATGATATACGCTTGATGCGTCTTTTGATATGAAAAACGTTCTCCTATTCCAGAAGAATATTCAGAGAAAAATTTTGGGTTGATTTCTCTAAAAATGTGAGCATTGTGTTGTTTTAAAAACATTGCTCTGTTTATTTGAGCATCCTGAGGGGCATAGCAACACTGGCTCAACCAATGGTATGATTTTGGGGCGGGGCTGTCTGCTTGGCTGACCAATGACAGACAGGAAGAATGTTTGGGAAACGTGTTTGAAGACAGTTATTAGTTTGGTGAGGCTAGTGATGCACAAATTAGATGCTTCAACTTAAGTCTACATTCCTAGCTCATTTTGTGATGTTGTTCTTTTTGTCTTTTAATAGTAGTTTCCTTTTTATTTATTCTGTGCTGTTCACAACATTAAATAAGACATTGCACTTCTGAAACGAAGTGGTTTGGTTTTACAGTACATAAAAAGCCATCACAATAAGACTATAGAATTCGATTCCCCCCACCCAGTTTATTCAGTCATTCATAATTGATTGTGTTTTCTGTAGAGTAAAGCTGGCCTTGCCGATTGTTGTGAGTTAATTGAATATTGATCTTGTGAATTTTCACAAGTTCTGTTAAGTTGTGTGAATAATGTCAATCTATTTTTTTTTTGTGTTCTTTCACATATTGCAAGCTGAAAGAGTCTGGGGACAGTTACCAAGCCTGTGATCACAATAGCTGTTTACTTTAAGACTATAACATTTTATGTAACTTATGGAATGTTTTTTTTTTTTTTAAGAAAAAATGGTTTACATTGACTTTTTACAGTAAAATGTTTGTTTTCAGAGAATCTTTCTTAAATATATGAAAATTTTGTGCCACTGGCAGATTATTTTTTTTGTCTGTTTATGATTAAAATAAGTGGAAAAAGTCTGCCAGTGACAGTTACTTAGCCTTAATATCTCAAGCTGGTTTGCTTAATTTCCAGTAAATGTATCTAAATACACATAAACAGTGTTGGGGAAAGTTACTTTTAAAGTAATGCATTACAATATTGCATTACTCCATAAAAAAAGTAACTAATTACGTTACTTAGTTACTTTTTATGGAAAGTAATGCGTTACATTACTTTTGCGCTACTTTTTAAATCTGGACAGGGCTTGCTTGTTTGTTTTTAAAATAAAAAAGTTCTATTTTTGGCAAATATAAAAGCCTTTTCACACCAAAAGTGAAATGAATAAGTCATATTTATTTTAGAACTACAGTAACATCTGATTTCTCTCAACATGGGGACAGGAGAGCTGTCAATCAATAAGTTGGAAAAAAAAAAGAGTAACTTGCGTTACTTATTTGAAAAAGTAACTCAGATATTCTCTTGTAAATTAAAAAGTAATGCGTTACTTTACTAGTTACTTGAAAAAAGTAATCTGATTACGTAACTCGCGTTACTTGTAATGCGTTACCCCCAACACTGCACATAAAACAAGGAAAAAAAGCATATTAAGAACGTTTTTTAAGTACATAAAGTAACTGCATTTTTAAAATTCATTTTAAACACTTTATAGATAAACCCATAAGAATATTTTAAATAAATGATATCTATATAATGAAACCCATTTTGGACTCCAGCATTATGTCCGTATAAAGTAAAAACACTTACCTAGCTTATAGACCAAAAACCTAATATTTAATTCAATCATGTATTTATTCATGATAGAAAAATATCATCTGTCTGTTAACATCGTGCTTACCTTGGTAGACTTTCATAATTCGAATATGGTTACAGTCATAACCAAACAAAAAAAAAGAGAGAGAGAGAGAGAGAAAGAAAATTAGAAGAAATGGAGACATTTCTATGTGTGGGAGGCAGGCGGCTGGTGACAGGCTCATGATTTTTGCAGAGGAACATGACTTCAGAAGGCCTGTCTGATCAGTCTGAGACAGGCCTGTCAGAGAGAGTGTAAGTGCACTAATGACTGCGAGCAGCCTCTCCACTCAGGGCATGAATATTGGATATACAGTATATATAAGTGCATATTTTCTCTTCTCCCATCTGACGCTTAGTCCCAGATCCACATGCACCGAGAGGACCGTCACAGAAAATCTGTGACCAAAGTCAGCGAGGCACAGGCCTGACGAATATCTCAAGGACCTTGAATCAAATTCTAAATTGACCAGACACTCTGGATCTCATGTTTTTGTGAAGGGGATAGATTTAGATCCAGTCATCGAAATGCCTTATGATGAATTTGACAGGAAGAGGCTACAGAAATCAATGATTAAAGAGGTTGTGTGCTTGAGGTTGATGTCAGATTGATTGATGATTTTTTGGACACTTTCATCAGTATGACATTAAATTTAACCAAATTAGTTTTAGTTTTTGTATTGCGCATGATTTATTAGTGCAAGTTATAAACATAAATAAAAATCATAATAATAAGAAGAAGAAAGAAAGAAATGTTAGTTTTATGAAATGTTTTATCAAAATGTAATGATCTGCTCCACTGATGAAAACATTATGACTTGCTCCATTTCGTTATTTTATTTTTTTAAACCCTCCCCTCTAACCACCTGCTAATATGGCCATATGTTGTATATGTATATATTTGTTGTCCAAAATATAATAACTTAATGATCCACTAAGTTTCCTTTTTTTCTCATTCTGTTTCACTTTGAAATACGTCACACCATGGAAGTAAAGTATGTTTAAATTCTATTTGGTGTTGACTTTAAATTCATAACAGTGAATCAAAAAGCATAAGGCCATGTGGAGGAGTCTGTAGGTGGACAAGACATGTGGGTGGCAGATATTTAGGGTTATATCTGAGTGAACCTGGTATGACTCACACAGACACACAGTCATTTCACACCAGTAATAGGTACGAGCAAAACACTTAGAGGCAGTCAGATTAAGTAACCCAGTATTTTTGCAGGACTTTTCTATGCTTCCAGAACCAGAGTGTGGAAAGAGTTTGCAACACACCACGTGTCTTTGTGCAACACTGATGCACATCTATTTTTGTTGCAGCTCCCTGTTTTGCCCCTTGTAACTTGTTTTGAATCTGTTAGACGGATCAAATCGAATATTGAAATGAGTTCCAAGCCCCATCTGCCCAGCTTGTGCTTCTGCATGTGATCTGAACCTGATAAGAGCGACTGTTCCTGTTTGCCTCTTGAATACACAAACCTGAAGACCAATTTACTAAATGCTAACTTTCCATTGTAGGGCTTTCTGGCGACTGAGTTTTTTTTTTTTAAAGCTAATACTAATTTAAAAATAAGCACTATACAGTCTTTCTTTCTTTCTACAGCATTTTTCAAATTTTATGTTATTATATAATCAACATAACAATTTTAATGAAAAGTTTGAAAGTCTAAAATCAGTTAAAACATCACTGAAAACTAAAATGCTTTAAGTGAATTTAAGCATGAATTAATAACCATAATTAATCGCTAAAAACTAAAAATCAATCATTTTTAAAGTCATTTTATGCTTTACACTATTATATTGTATAGTATGAAAAATGGATATTCATTTTGAGATTTCACTGTGTTTTTAACAGTTATTCAATTATTGCTTTATTTTTTAAAGATTAACTTCAAGTGAATGTTAGATGACGGTAAGGATAGTTTTCTTATTCAATTTTTGTAAACTTTTCTTTTTGTTTAAAATCCTAAAACTTTATTTTTATTTCCTTATTCAAGTGGGGGGAATCCTGGATTTTCAATGCATTCTCAGACTTTTGTTCCCCACTATGTATATATATAAAGATACTCATATTTCTGTAGGCTTCTGTGGACTTTCTACTTTATATGCTTTGTAAATCCACACTGTATTGAACAGCAGGGAGCAGTTATTCAGAAAAGATCCTTAGTCATGAATGCATTGAGTTTGTGTCTGGGAGCTGAGTGGGGACCGACTTTCTACAATAATCAGACTGTCATGTTGTCAGCAGTCTGTGACATCCGTATTGACTGTGATAGTGCTGAGCTCTGCTTTTAGTTCATTCTCTTTAGCACCTGTCACTTTCCATGCACTCCATCACATCTGCTGTGATAAATTCACTCCTTTTTGTGTCCCAATGGCAGCTGCTCTAATTTATTTTCCCTCTCGTTCCCCTAGATGGGTTTCAGTGTGTTTAG
>NW_015558584.1:179935-180349 GCF_001515605.1 Sinocyclocheilus anshuiensis | reverse complement strand
TGGTTGGGGGGAGGTGGGGGGGGGGGGGGTAGTTTATTTAATAAATATACGGTCATAGCCATTCATAGCGAACCCTGGTAAAACAAAAGCAATAAAAAAACATCTATCATTGCTATAGATATTTGTGCTTGCCATCTATATATGTTGCTATAATTACCACTCATCGGGAAGTGGCACAACTTCTCGTAAAGTTCAATGGAAAAACCGACATTCGTATTCTGTACCACAACAGGACTGACAACCACAGTGAGAGGTCTGAACTCACACTGTGGTATTTCGAATATTAGCAAAACAGTATAAAAGATTGTCTTGGAGGATTAGTTTGGATTTACAGTGGTACCCAAAAAACATTTGAATAATTTAACCACAATTATTAAAGTTTATATATATATATATATATATATATATATATAT
>NW_015558584.1:165332-178748 GCF_001515605.1 Sinocyclocheilus anshuiensis | reverse complement strand
TATATATATATACCTTTAAAAAAAGATACATAATTAAAACATAGCACAAGCACACATTTCAAGCACTTTTCATTTGTTCATACTAAAGCATTCAAGCATTTATTTTACAAAAAGGAGTTTGTTAGGTTTCAAAGTGTGGCTTAAAGGAATAGTTCAACCAAAAATTTTAATTTGCTGAAAATTACCCTCACACCATCCAAGATGTAAAAGAGTTTATTTCCTCATTGGAACAGATAACTTCTTGTTAAGTGAAAAGCTGATTATATTCTAATGAGCCGCTTTGTGATATCACAAAGCCCGGAAACCAACGCTGTAGTCCAAACGAGCCGTTCGTTGTAGTTCTTGAAAAGGGATTTTTTAAAAACGAAATATCTCTCTTTGGAGTGGACTTTGAGATTTGTAACTTTGTAGATCTTTTCTATGCCCAAACATACACACTACACACTGACTAAAATTAAAAAAGTGAAAAAGCATAATAGGACCCCTTTAAAAAAAATTTTTTAAATCCATCAAGGCGTTATAACTTTAAACTATTGCTTTTGGCCAAAATACAAGTCTAAAATCCATTATAATAACACTTCCTTGAGTGAAAAAGTCCATCCCCTGTTGTCCTCTCACATCAAAATCCACCAACATATTTGTTTTCAACTGTTTTGGCTTGTAAGCAGTGCTTGATAAATCCATATTTCCCTTCTGATTCCGACAAGCTGACTTTTTTTACTGGAGAAAGCAATATTATGGATAGAGGACTCTATTTTAGCCAAAAACAGCAGTTAAAAATGTCATGATGGATTTGTTTATTGCAAACAAACAGCTTTTTGTTTCACAAGACATTAATTGGTGGACTGGAGTCATGTGGATTACTTATGGATTATTGTGGTGTTTTTATAAGCTGTTAGGACTCGAGTTCTGACGGCACCCATTCACTGCAGAGGATCCATTGGTGAGCAAGTGATGTAATGCTACATTTCTCCAGATCTGTTCTGATGAAGGAACAAACTCATCTTGGATGGCCTTAGAGTGAGAACATTTTCAGCATATTTTGTATTTTTGAGTGAACTATTAAGTGTCCAATACCATTTTGGGGCCACTGTATTTTAGGTATTTAGATTTTAAGCATAAATCATGCAAAAAAAAAATGTTGTTTTAATGTTTACAAAGGATACTGGTGAATTATTTACATATCTTGGACATGTACAGTCAGGAAATGTTTGATAGCACATCATTCATTATCATAAATATTCCAGCATGTTGCATAGATGTGCAGAGGTAGAAAGTTCATGAAAACTAGTCACTGATACAGCCGTAGGTTCTGTGGCAGGCAGAAAGAGTGAGTAGACAAGGAAATAGATTAGATAGAAAGCGAGTGAGGCTGCTGAGAATTGTCAGGAATGTGACTGTGCATAGAAAGGAGAATTTTTCATGTCTCTACCTCTTTGATTCACATATAGAGAAGGAGACAGAAGGCTCAGACTCTCGCTGTCTCTGTCCAACAGAATCTTGTGTCTGGCTCAGAGGGTGGTAAATAAAAGAGAAGAGTGTATTGATTGAGGAGAGAGTGTGAATAGACTGTGTATGGGGGGAAAAAGATTCGTTTTACCACAGGTTGCCCCTAGTTTGTGCAAACCACCTGCTTGCTTTGAAACTTTCTTGATGTTGCTTGTTGCATTTTTGTGCCTGTGCCAAAGCCCCTTCTGTTCACCTTTGCCTCTGCTAAGCTTTCAAGTAAGTTGTAAAAAAAAAAAAAAAAATCACCTACCTGACTGTGATACCCAGCCCTTGAAGTGTCTCACCGCAGAGCACAGGAAGTTGGCCAGCCAACTGGGTAGACTGTTGTTTCTGTTACTGTCTAGTTCATGTAAAAATTAGGGCATGGAAAAAGAGCCAATACATTAAGATTATGAATGGGTAAAGGCAGTATTTTTTATATGAATTTTTTTCATCTCAATTTTGAGAAAATTGAGATCTTTTTGAGATTTTGGACTACAGTTTGGGGACATTAACACTTTTTTATTTATCACAAACGCATTTCAAAACGAAATTATTAAAACTGACAGAAATATTTTGTAACATTCTAAATGTCTTTAAAATGTTAAATAAATGCAGCTTTTGTGGGCATAAGAGACTTCTTTCAAAAACATTAAAAATCTTACTGACCCCAAACCTTTGAACAATAATATGATAGATAGATAGATAGATAGATAGATAGATAGATAGATAGATAGATAGATAGATTGTGACACCATAGATTGGTGACATTAACATGTTCAAGTAATTCTCAAAACTTGGTCTTGAATCCAGTGATTCTAATCAACAACACTTGAGCTTAGAGTGAGCAAAAGTGGATCTGATAACCTTTTATCTCCTACTCATATTGCAGTCATGTGAGAAAACCCATGTAAAGTGATGATCATGCAGATTACAGATAATTTGAGTAAGTTTTTGAGAATCATCACTGAGTAAATCTTTGAATTAGCAGTGGTATGAGTCAGCCTGTCCCTGTTTCTGGGTTGAAGTGAAACCACCATCATCAGCGGTTTGACCACTCTTTTGCAATAAAAGCATTCATTTTCTCCTCTTTCATTTCACTGTCGACCTATAAAAACTCTCGGCACATCCAGCCCGCTCAGCTGACTCCACACTTGTTGAAAGCACGTATCATTTCGGAAGAGTACAGCATAATGAAGACAGGAAGAAAAAGTTAGCGACTCTCGAGGAAAAGAAAAATAAATATTGCTGCTTCATGCAAGATTTTATCTGCTGAGATCGTTGATACGGTGGTCATGAACTTGTGCTAGAAAAAGGGCTGATTTTCTAAGATGGAGAGGAACATTTGGGGCCGTGGTTCTGCTGAGGGCAGGTCATCTGTGCTTCCAAGAAAGGAAAAGATAAAAGGCATCAGTCAACAAACTCCCATTTAACACTAAACACTCTTGAGACTCACTCGTCTCGGGCCGGGCCAATTCAGTGACATTGAATGCTTGTAGAAAAATAGCTGAGGACAATAAAACTAGAACAGCCGGAAAGTTTGGATTCCAAACAATAAGAAAATAAATAAAATGGGACACTGGCCTAAGACAACAGTCGCTGATGAAACTGTCAAGCTGCAAGATCAACATTTGTCAGTTGCGCTTCCTCTGGAAATACACGACCCTGAGATTTTATCAGGGGATCATTCCCGATCCAGTATTTGTTTCATATATGACTGTTTATTTTCTTGCGCTTTTGATTAGTGGAGCCCTCTTCATTGTAACCTGGTTGTTTCTGGACCGTATCCCAGCACAATAGAGAATATTCACCCCATGATTTACATCACGCTGTGACCGAACAATATAGAGTGTCAGCGTTTGTTTGAAGCTCCTTTGGGTATACTGTTGCTTTACATAGCAAAAGTCAATATGCCAAGTTAAAACATCGGCCTTGCTGTGATATTTATTTCGCCATCTTGTTGTTTTATGCTAAGTCACTCATACTGTTCCCACAGCCACTGCAGTGGTACAATGTCGCTGGCCGAGGTGAGCAGGCCTGGAAACAAATGTGTACAGAATCTGGGCATTCTTTCAAGATGAGAACTCTTTGTGTTCCCTGAATTGTGCTCATAAAGACACACCAGGGTTATAAACCTGTTTGCACTTCACACTGCATGCATTGCATTTGGTTTCACACTCACAGAGCACAAGTGGAAGCTGTTTTGAAAGTGTAGCTCACCAATCTAAATGCTATACTTTTAGGTAGTTTGTTTTAAGCTAATTTAAAATAGTTCAAATGCAGTTTTGTAAAAGTAATTAGTTTAAACAGGGGTTTTTGATGCCAAAGACTCCTTCCTAAAATGTAACTGCTTTATATCTTTATGCACAAGAACCCATTAATACTGTGTAATAATGGATTTGAGTTAATAAAGACAAAATATTGTTTTCCCATTTTATGTAACTGGCTTTTGTATATATTTTATGTTTATTTATTTTATTTATGTTTTTTTTTATAATATCACGCCAAATGTTAATATGTTGAGTTTGTTCTAAAGCAAATATTTAAAATATTTCCTGGAAAACATTCACAGAAAAAATTGTAGGTGGGGGGAGTGAATGACCAGTGCTTTCTTCTACCTTCAGTACCACAACTGAGATGAAGAGTCACCGAACCCACAAGTGCTCCCCGTGCGCCCCAGTAAATGGCTGCCCACTGCTCCGGGTGTGTGTGTGTTCACTACTCACTGCTGTGTGTGTGTGAACTTAGATGGGTTAAATGCAGAGCACAAATTCTGTGGGCCACCATACCTGGCTACATGTCATGTCACTTATATTTTCTTTTTTTCTTTTCTTTTTTGTTTTGTTTTTCTAACAAAAAGTAGCAAAATACTTTGAAGCAGAAATTGTAATACTATAATCTGCAGAATGACTATACTACTATTGATTAAGTTATATACTTAAAAATATATTGGCTCCTTAAATAGCTTCAGTGCAGTATTCTACTTTTTGCCATTAACTTGTTTTTATATTAATATTGGTCTCTTGACTGGAAAAGCTATTTTAAAATAGCTAAGCTACTGTCACGCTACTACTTTTAGTTAGTCCAAACACTGGCAGAAATAATGGTTATGATGTCCATGGTGAGACAAGAGACTTGAATGTGGAATATAGAGTCGTGGTCAGGCATGTCTGTCATTTTGCTTTAATGTTTTTGCAGTGCTCCATGTGGCGTAGTCCACCATTGAACCCATTCAGGGCTTTTTCATAAGGTGTGGTTGTGTATTTTCTGAACTGCAGGAATATCCGGAGGAAAGGTGAAGGAGGAATTGCCCCTGCTTTTATGAATGAGGCAGTGAAAAGCTACTTACCCTTGCTTTAAAAGGCAGTACGGTGTTGTGTTTGTACGTGGTAGATGCGTAGGGGAATCAGGTGAGTGCAGGGGTCAAAGGTTAAACAGAAGTGAGGCAGGAAGACTTTTCCAGGAACTTATACTCCTTTATGTGGTTGAAAATCTCGTTAGTGATTATAGAGTGCTTAAGAGCTAAATATAGACCAGCTGTAAGTTCTCTATACAAAATAAGTGAGTTGTCACCATGCGGTTTTTCCGTCTCCAGACACACACAGCGGCATTTCTAAACCCTCATTTTCTCTCCCAGTGTGTAAGAAGAAAAAAAGGAAAGTTCTATTTTTCAATAAATATTGTTTGTTCTCCTGAACCGCTTACTCCTTTTTCTTTTGCTTTGGCTTTTGGGGAGGTAAACAAAATGTATAATTTATATTTCATAAACAGTGTGTGCAAAAGAAAAAAAACAACACTTTTGAATACTTCCCTAGAGGGCTTGTGTGCAAATCAAACAATGAAAACACAATCACAACACTGTTGTGTTGTTGAGAGGTTATAATGGAGAGCCGTTCCAGTGCAGCTCTGGCCGCTGTCCAGTGATTGTCAGATGTGATCAGAGGGAGGTCTTCTCTCTTGATATGATCAGCCTGGAGGAGTCAGAGGAGACGGTGAAAAAACTACACACGACTTCTCACGTCGCTCTCTCTGTTTGTCAGCATGAACTCTCAGGCTATTCAAAACTGGCACGGTACCATGAGCAAGCAAATGATCATATGAGCACAGTAATGCTCAGAGACAAGGGGCTCTTAGTGCAGATCATGACAGACTAGACTCGTTCACATCCACTCAGCTGCTAAGTACAGTTGACTCTCCTCTTCTGAGTGCTTAATACTGTTCACACAGAATTCAGTTTTTTTAAAGGAGTGGCAAAGCTCCTGGAAAATTCATAATAAAATATATAAAACATATATAGTGTGAACAGAACCAGACTTTGTCGCTAATCAGTAAGGTGGACTTGAGTAGCAAATCAGTGAACTAATCATTCTTCTGAGCTAATTATTTTTAATTAACCAGTTCTGGTTCACAAATTGCACTGAACTATTTGTTCATGATTCAATGATCCAGGTTAACAGATAATTGACAAGAAAAATTAGGTAAACAATGATTAATGAAATACTCTGTTTCTCGCACACTTCTATCATATTTCTTAAAAGAAACTTTGGTTACTATGAATTGAATTGAATTAATATTATTAATAATATAAATTTATAATACATAAAATAAAATATATCATTATATATCACTTTTGTGTTTGACAACAGATAACCAGTGTACATAGAGTAGTATGTTATCTCACTGGTTTGATTTTTATTTGTTTATTGATTGTATGTCTATGTGCAATCGATGTAACATGCATATCTTCAGGCATTAATGGATTTCAGATGCATCCCATATCTGCTATGCTTTTTTAAATATTATAGATTGTCAATGTTATGTAAAATGTGTTCAGGCATCAAATGTTTAGACAATAATTCCTTTAAAATGTTACTGTTCATATTACAGTCATATATCATTATGCCTCGTTAACTAATAAAAGATGCAGAGAAAAGGAGCACAAAATTGTGTATATTGTTAGAGTGATTTTCTTTATCTTCTTTATCATCTTGGAAGGGATTTTTATGTGATATGTCTACATTCATTTCCGTGTGTAGTCCTGTAGATCAGCCTGGATAATGATTTCAGGATCTCCTGCTCTTCAAAACAGATATAATGTTTAATCCAAAACAAAAACTTTGACACCATAAGCTACTGTTTCAGGGCCTACGTCTTGGCTCGAAAACTTGAACAATGGCTGCTTTGTGTTTCATGTTTGGGGATCAGCTCCCCACAAGTAGATATAATTAGATGTTATTTTATTAAGGTAGCTACCCACAAGAAGCCAATAAAAGTGGTTTCCGCCTGGAAATCCATACAGCAGACAGGGCTAAAATTACAACCACAGATAAGGTTAAACAAACAGCTCCCATCCGTCCCAAAGCAGCCGCGGGGCCATGGATCGGCCCTGCTACGGTTTTCATCCAGACATGTACTTCCATGCTTACCACTCTGGGTAATCCTACCCAGCCCCTCATTTAATCATATTTTCAGCATTTTTCAAACATTTGCATACGTGTGAATAAACAAATAGTTATTGGCCGTGCAGTTAATTGCCCACCCCCATCCCTATATGCCAGCGCAGCTTTTTTCCCTCCATTTCAGTGATTTTAAAGGGTATGAGCGGGAACATATAGAAGCACACACACATATGCGGTTGCAAGCTCTTCACACGTTGCATACCTCCCGTCAGGCAGGAATTGGGGGGTGGTGGGTGAGCGAGGCTTCTTCCTGGAGCCCGAAGCTGAGAAAAAGAGAAGCGTTACGCTTGCTTTCATTGCCAAGGACCCAGCGAGGGTTTTATCTCAGTCCTGTGGGACTGCGCAAGGTTGATTTCTTAAGAGGTGAAGCGGAGTGAGATTGGAGGAGATGAAATGAGGGGGGGGGGGGGGAAATAGGGCGTTAGGAAAGTGAGGGTGGGTTTCTGAACCACTGGAAATAGCATTGTAACGACAACATAATAACAACAACACATCCCCTTCCCATGTCTACACCCTCTGAACCTGATCTCCAGTCATCATCTCAGGACACCAATGAAATAAAAATGAAATAAATAGGTGGGTTTTTTAAGTATTATGTATTTTAAAGGAACAGTCATCCAAAAAAAAAAAAAGTACATTATTTACTCACCATCTTGTTGTTAATTTTTTCTCTTTTTTTCTCTTTAGAACACAAAAGGCTACAAAATGACCATAAAAGTATTTTAAAAGTGGCCCATACTGTATACCAATCTTCTGAAGTCATACGATAGCTTTGTGCGATGGACAATCAAAAATTTTACCTTTACCTTCTTAAACTTCTTCCTCCTTGGAGATTTAAGAGAGTTCATAGAAAAAGGAGACTGACTGATTCATGAAGGAATTGTTCTTTTGAGTCAAAACTTTTCTAAGAATCATTTGATCAAGTTCATAAAACTGGTCTGGCATGCATTTCCGAAAAGCATTTTAAGCCAAAGTAGATTGTAGAAACCACTAGCACCAGTGGTCTCTACGATCTACTAAGGCAAACTATGCTTTTGGGAAATGCAGCCCTAAATGATTTGTTCATGAATCAAGCTGATTTGGTACTTTAGTTCAGTCAAAGTCTCTTTCAAGGAAAGTCAATTCACTCAGCGACCACAATTCGCAGTGCCTCTATTTCAGGCATGACAGACCAACTCCTATATACTTGAATAGAGAAATTAAAAATTAAAACTCAATAATAAAAAATAATTGCCAAATTCACAATTAAATAACATATTTTGATAAAAGTAAATAAAATCTGACATGAACAGTCTTATAAATGTTGTTTCTTTTCCTTTTGTGTTCCACAGAAGAAAGAAAATCATATGGGTTTGGAACATCATGGGGGTGAGGTAAATATATTTGTCAGAAACTCTTGAGAGGGCAATTGCACACAGTAGACAGAGCTTAGGGGTTAGGAATGATCTTGAAAAAAAAAAAATCAAACATGGTTACAGGAAAGGAGACTAGTGATCCATCAGTTAGTGTGACGTTCTTAACTCAGTTTCTACTGAAAAACGATACATTAAAGGAAGAGGAGGGCCATGTGGACAGCTGTCTCTTGTGTTGTGCTTTTAATAATATTTGACAAGCTTTGCGATTTGCAGATGTCTTTAATCCCTTAGTGATAAAGGAAATAGGTTCTTCCTTATTGCAGGTCCTCCAGAGGACTGGTAGACATGCCCTGGGGCTTTGTGGGAGTGCCAGGACTAGCCTGTATTGAGCATCGGTCTCACGCTTTGTGAAATTGGAGGGTGACTTTGAGCGAGAGATTTACAGCCCCTGTCCTTAGGCACACCGGTGATGACAGGGTGCCATCGCAACCGTCGTTCATCACCGAGAAAAATTGATCTGGGCATTACGGTGTAGACGTGAGTGAACCATTAATCTTGGTGGTAATTATGCACAGAACCACTGACAAACCAAGTTGCTGTCATTCTTCCTGCTGAGCAAGGTTGGAGGGGCCAGAGTCTGGTGAATTATGGCCGCCCAACACCTCCTCTTCCACAACAAGTTGTGCTTGTGTAATTCACAGCGGAGGATGGTAAATGAACATGGTCATTAAGGAGCACTCTGCAGTACTAAAACTGACGACATTGACTCTTTTTCAGACTGTGGGATGGATGGAAGAAGGAAAATATGAATGATCGATTGCTTCTGATATGGCCAGGTCTGAAAACCAACGGAAGTGATGTAATTTTTATGTAATGGAGTTTTATGTTTTCAGAAATAGACAGAAACAGGACATTCTACACTTCTACAACAATACAATTATTACAATAGCATTCAAAATGTTGAGGTAGGTGAGTTTTTTTTTTTTTTTTCAAATGTTTTTGAAAGGCCCCTCTGCTTATTTAGGCTCCATTTATTTGTTTAAAAAATATAGTACAAACAGTAATATTGTGAAATATTACTACAATTTAAAATGTTTCTATTTTAATATATTTTTTAATTTATTCCTGTGATGGCGAACCTGAATTTTCAGCAGCCATTACTCCAGTCTTCAGTGTCACAGAAATCCTTCTAATATGCTGAGAAGTGTTGAAAACAGTTGTTCTGCTTTATATTTTTATGGAAGCCATTATACTTTTTTTCAGGATTTTTTAATGAATGGAAAGTTCAAAAGAACAACATTTATTCATTAATTTATAGATTTTAATATGGTGTGTCACACAATTGAGTAAATGATGTCAAAATTTTCATTTTTGACTATGCCTCTAACTGGTAAATTTTCATGAATTACTCATATGCCAGTGTAAATGTTCAGTATTATTCCTTAGATTTGCTTTGCCACACCTATGTGTGTCTTGTCTTGTTAGTGTAAATTTTCTCACACTTAAGTGATGTGGCTGTAAGCCGTCTGAATCTGGCTGATCTGTTTCTCCCACTGTGATGAGCCCACTGTACATGCAGAACTCATTCATATGATCCAGACTTTTTGTGGACTTTGTAACACCAGGATGGAATATTCTGTGTGTACGTGTGATTTTGCACTGTGGCAACTGATCCCTGAGGATATACTGTATAACTTAAACAGAAAAAAAACATCTCCTCTACTCCAGAAATCACATGGAATTATTTCTCCTCCATGCTTGATAATTTGTGCTGCGTGCAACTCGGGCCAGAAACAATAGACCGATTGAAAACAAAAAACCCACGTGACAGTGAATGTAAATGGAACAGCTCTATATGGTTTGTTCTTCAAACAGCCCCACATTCAATTGAGCCCTGAACAAAGCAAGAAGGACACTGGATAGAAATTGCTCTGGTCTGCTGTTCTGCCCTACTGTGGTAAATGTGATTACTTTTGTCCTAAAATCCCACAGCATACATTATCGTCCCTTGGTATAGTGACTAAGCCTCTGTATGTATCACGTTTCCATTTCGTCCTATTTATTCATTTGCTTTGAGGGCGAATTAACAAAGAATCCAGTTTCAAAAGTGCTTTACAATATTATATATTAAACTAAAAGAAGTTGTAGAGCTGCATTCTTTGTTCTCTGAATTACATCAGTTGAGAAGGCCACAGTTTGAAACTGTGTTAATGATCAAGAGAAACCAAAGAGGTAGAGAAAGAAAAGAGGTAAATTGTCATTTTTACATAAAGGGGAAGGCTAGAGTCGGATGGGAATGGACAGACTTTTTTATTTATGGTTTCTCAATACTTTTGGAGCCTAATCATCATTTCAACCCATGAAATTGGAGAAATTGTGAAATACCAAAACTTCTATTTTTTATTACAGTTGTGCATTACTTACTGTATAAAAACATCTATATATATTCTTTTTATTATTATTATTTCAGAGAGTTTTATGATTTGAGTTAGGGTTAGTCCGTAATTGTAATAATTATACTTAACTTACACAAAACAATAGAACAAGTGAATATTTGTGTCTGTAAAAAAATTATATAAAAATGTGTATTTTGAAGCTACTTGTATACTGGCCGATTTGAACATTAATCATAAAGTCCACTGGTTTCAAAACACCTTCAGTGTTCACCTGTTCCTGAAAATAATACTCCTACTTTCTGCGTTTAATCATTATGTATCTATTAGCCTGGTTCTGCTGCTTTGATTTCCATTGCTGCAGGGCAAATGCTATTTGTTTGATGACTGGGGTCCAATTTTTTCTCATGAGTGGTAGAACATAGTTATTCAGGATAAATTATATCCATTTCTCACCTGTAATATCTTAGATTTAGGTCTCTGTGCATAAGTTTTAAAGGGGTCATATGATGCTTTTTTAAAGATCTAACTGCGGTTACTGAAACCACGCCTTCTTTCTTTGCGTGCACATTTGGGCGCATTATGCAAATATTCCCATATAGTGACCTAGATATGTGGGGGCGTGTTAGAACGAGCCGTTTTAGGGGGGCGTGGCAGAGTCTTAACTTTGATAAAGAATATCTCTGGTTTTGAGACTTTAGTCTTTGCAACTTCAGGGATCTTATCTATTCACGAACAGCTTGTAACACTCCAAAGAGAAAGGAAAACTTGACATCGCATCATATGACTCCTTTAACAAGTTTAGATGGAACTATAGTTTCTTTTAATGAGTTTCAGTGTATTTGATTCTAAATTCCGTATATTTCAGTCTGTACATTTCTTCTCCAGTTAGACGTGTAACATTTTTCCCCTTCTTTCTCTCCTCTCTGTGACTGTTCCTGTAAATAGATGCCCACATCCGCAGGTCATCTGCTGCCTACATGCTCTATATACCGATTCATTGAATGAACAGCGAGTGGTCCTGCTGCCTCTTTCAGTCACATAGTGTGGGAATTTCTTTAGTGTCAGAGCTCACTAGTTATTGAAATCCCTGTAAGCTTGTCTTACAGATTAATTGAAGGCTGGATCGATCCTGATCACTGTGTCTTTGAGAGAACAAAATCCCCCCTCAGCAGGACTGCCAGTCTTGTTAATGTTTTATCAGGGGTAGTTTTGCGCATTCACCATATGTCTTTTTGTTCATACATCCAGCCACGGTGAGTAATGGGAATCTGCACTGGGCATGGCGGGAGCTGAGGTATTTCAAAAGACAAGCGAGCGCTTCTCTTAAAACGACCTGCCACTTTTTATCAGTAAGTGTTTATGCTAATGCCCGAGTGATTTTTCTTGCATCTTGAGTAACAATTGTTTCACCTGAAGCCTCGATGGAGGCAGCTTGCTCTCCTGAAATGACATTACAGAACCGGAGAGCGAGTCAGAGGTCTTATTAGATTGCCTTTGGAGTCTGGCCTCGGGGGCGCCCATCAGTTCTTGTCAGTGAGGTCGGCCTATTAGTCACCAGGCCCATGACAAGACTCCTTGTAAAGGATAGCTGACCCCCTGCAGTGGGCCAAGTGTCTCCCCCAATAGAGGCATGACCCCCAGCGCTGGGAGGGCAGAAAGGCCAGTGTTTTTTGGAGGAATGGCAGAGCAGAAGTGGCTTTGGGTGTAGGGAGTGGACTGAAGAGTTTCTCCTGCCCCTAGAAGATCATCATGGGGGTTTCTACAGGCTGACCTGCCCCTGACCCACTGCGTTAAGAAGTTAGCCCACCAATGACTCCCTCTACAAGTCTGACAAAATGGCAGAATCCCAGAAAAAAGAAAAGGAGAGAATGAGTGAGAAAGGAAAAAAGCAGAGGGGCCCCTCCAAAGGAAAATCAGATAGCCAACGATACCACCCATTCAAAATCTGTTATATAGGCAGGGGTTTGAGGGGACAAGATAATGATGAAAAGAATCATTGGCAGCTTTTTTTAAGTCTTTTGTCTTTTGAATTTCAGCTGTGTGCTGTTATGTGAAAGAAATCCACTGTCCATAAGTGCAGGTATGTGTCGACACCAGGAACCCTGACATATGAGTTGTCTTTGAAGTCGTGGCTCTTCCTCTCTCTCTACAGCTAAAGAGAGTTATACTATACCAGGCTTCTTTAAAATAAATAAATAAATAAAAAACTCTTTGACTATTGCATTATGTGTTATGAGTGCAAAGACAGTGTTAACCCATCACATGAATTTGGCTGTACTGAAGTTGTTAAATGTTTTGATCGCTGTTTGTGTTTTCAAGGTCTGTTAGACGTTTTTGCTAGCAATTTTTATTTTGTAGTCTAAACATTTAGTGTTTTTAATGATTTGCTTATGTTTTTGTTGACGATTTGCATTTTCCTGTCTGTCAAACATTTCATGTTTTTGCAGGCAGTTTGTGTTTTGCTGTTTTTAAAACATTTTGTATTTTATGTCTACCAAACGGGTTGTTTTTGCTGGCGATTTGTGTTTTGTCTGTGAGTTACATTTTTTCTATCAGTCAAGCATTGTTTTTTTTGTTGTTTTTTTTGCAGTCTGTAAAACTTTTCATGTTTTTGCAGACGGTTTGTGTTTTGCCGTTTCCAAGACACTCTGTGTCTAGAATATTTTGTGAACATTTTGTTATGCATCTACAAAACAGTTTGTTTTTGTCATCTTCCGA
>NW_015558584.1:156022-165101 GCF_001515605.1 Sinocyclocheilus anshuiensis | reverse complement strand
TCTTCTTCCGAACTAAAAACATTTTTTTTTTTTTTTTTTGCAGGCGGTTTGTGGTTTTCCATTTTTAAAGTATTTTTATGTTTTTGCAGTTTGCTGTCTGTTAAGCATTTTGTGTTTTATCAGCGATTTTCGTTTCACCATCTGTTAAACATTTTGTGTTAGCACATTTTTTGTTTGCCATTTTTAAAACATTTCATGTTTTGCTTTTATCAAACATTTGTGTTTTTCCTGGCAGGTTTGTGTTTCTGCAGGGGGTTTTTTTTTTTTTTTTGCATTTCGTGTGTTTTGCTGTCTGTTAAGCATTTAGCGTTTTGTTTTGCCATCTGTTAAACATTTCATTTAACATTTGTTTTTTGTTCTAATCCAAAGAAAGAGTAGTGATTTGGAGTAGATTTCCTGGAGGAATGTGTTTGTATTTATATTTATGCGTTTCAGTATCCTCACATCTTGTGAAGGCGGTTGGAGCTCAGGGAGATGCAAATGTTGAGCAGATGCAGTGCTCTGCAGTGGCAGGTGGAGTTTGCTGTGTTATTGTGTCACTCTTATCCATCCCACTCATCACTCTTCACCATCTAACCATCAGATACAGTCTCGTAATACACCTGCTTTAAAATGCACACAGTCAGCTGCTTCTGTTGGCATGGGGTCCTCAGATTGGCACTGCTCATTGAGACAACATCCCTGACGGCAAACATATTATATACACTCAGTAAGTCAAGTAAACACACAGTTTTAAAGGGATAGCTCACCAAAAAAAAATATTTTTTTGTCATCATTTACTCACCCTCATGTCATTCCAAACCTGTATGACTTTTCCTTCTGTGGAACAACATATAAAATATATTTTGAAGTATGTCTCATTGTTTATTTTATTTTTTTCAATGTTGTTTTGTTTGGGACCCATTGACTTTCATTGTATGGACAAGAACTGTTTTTAAAATGGTAAAGAATGACAATCTTCATTTTGTTGTGAACTATTCTTTGCCACGGCTCCTCATTGCTCAACTGTGGTCATCTTTTTGACAGCTCAATGAACAGCCAAACTTGTTTGTGATCGGCGCAAGGGGAACTCTATATCGCCCTTAGCGTTTTCACACTTCCTTTTGTGTTTGCTGGCAAGCCAGAGCCGAATCACATTAACACAATAGAGGGAATCAGTCATATTAAGCCATCTCGCTGTCACTTGCTTTAGAAGCTCAGCTCCTCTCTGCTAAGCAAGCGTGTCCAGACATAAGATCCATGTTAAATATGATTTGAATGAGGAGCTTTATTTTGTCTTTTTTTCCCTGCTTGTCATTTATTTTTCTGTGGGCTTGTTTATCTTACTCTTTTTCTGGGTCGTGGTCCCATCGGGCTCAGGCTGCTCTATTAAACCGTATTTTCAGGTGCCACCACCAGTTATGTTTTTATTTGAAGTCTGTTTGTGTGATGTAATGACCGCAGACACCTCCAAACACAGTTTTGGGTGAGAGAAACGCCGGGTGTCGAGAGGGAAATGATGAAGTCAGGCAAGTTTTTCCCGACATGCTTGTGAGAATAGCGGGAAAAAACATGACATCATTGTTTTAGTTTGAGCAAACGCAAGGTGACAGAGACAACTTCACAGACCCTGCTGAATGTCACCTGATTGAATTCTCAGATGGGATGACAGCGTAACTGCTGCCAAGACCTTAAATATGCAGATTTTCAGCAATATGGTTGGCTTTATTTGCTTCAGGATCCAAAACCACTGAGTAGAAGCTAAAGAAGCATCTGTCAGAGCATGTCTTGAGGGAGAATATTTTTGTAGTACAATTTATCATATGTTTAAACTGGCAGCCTCAGTATATGAGCTCAGATGGGCATATATTATGTGATATGCTTCTCTCATTATAGATGAAGACGTTTCAGTATCATACAGCATCACAGATTTATGTAATAGCTATTTAGTCCTTTTGGCAATTTACTATTTGCTATCCATTGACTTTATTCTCTACCAAGATGTTGAAATTACCTCAGAAAACCCTTTCAGGCTGCATGAATTCTTAAATGGCCCAAATGAGATCGAGAATATCTGGGGGAAAAATGCATGTGCTCTTAAACCGAGAGGTTGACGGCCGGGTTTTCTGAAGAGCTGTGCTCAAGTTCATGGCAGGACTGGGATGTGATTGACAGCCCCTCTTTCCTTTCATCTCAGATTTCACAGATGCATTTGGGCGTTTCAATGACAACACATCTTTATTCCGAGCCTCTCAGTCACCCACCTCCTCCCCATCTAAATACGCTCCTCAAGCTGCAAATTGGCATTCTGGAACAGTTATTTCATTCAGCCAGGAGTCGTCTGTGCATGGAAAGCGTTTGAAAAGTTTTCCCTCTGCTATTGTAAAGAAAGACATGCTTGTTTCAGAAGAAATGTATGCATTCAGGCCAGCGTCTTATGGAGTTGCTGTATAATGTCACCTATTTTAGTATGGCCAACAGAAGTCTTTAGAGATGTTCTTTTGATAATATTGCAAAGAAATGCAAAGGGGTCATTCTGTGTCAAATCAAGCAAAATTCGGAAAGTTCCCTGGCTCAAATCTTTGATTTTGTCAATATTTCTTCTGAAGAAAGATAAATATGTATAGTGATGAAAGCCAAAATATTAAATGTCACAGACGTACTGTATTTTCACTGAGTAATCCACTATTTTGTGGGGGGGGGTCAAATTGACAATTTTCACCTGAGATTTGGAGCCAGATTACAGGGGGGTAAAAATGACTTTAGAAAGATGGCAGCATCATTATATTTTTTTTACACAGAGATTGGTAGGTCTATTAGTAAAATCTGCTGACTTTAGCAATCTTTGTTGCATTATATGCCAGAGGTGACCATTCAAAAATGGGAAAAAGCACTTTTCAAGTTTTTTTCTTCAAAGTTTGCATGCCTGTAACTCAAGAAGTTTTTAAGATATCTTAATATCCTTTTAGATTTTGGGTCTTAACAAACTTTCCTTTTGGCATCTTAATTTTTAAGGCTCTATAGGGTTCCATTCCAGCAATACTGGAATCTCAATATGGCTCCAGGAGTAAATTGTTGAATTGTACACATTTTCAGGGTTCAAAAACCAAATGTGGGTCATTTTGCATTTGGCTAATTCTTTTTTTTTTTCTTTTAAAGAGGTCTGAAGAACAAATAATGTTGAAACTAAAGATGTATCTTGTTTCCCTATATCAAAATAATTATGTAGAACATACAGTACCTGTCTGAGTGCCATCAATATTCTTTTTCCAAAGTTTGCATGTCTGTAACTCAAAAGTATTAAAGATATCTCTATATGATTTTAGGTTCTGGTTCTTAATAATACTTTTCTTTTGAAATCTTAATTTTCAAAGCCTTATATGTCACGAAACTGGTCAATTCTCACCATGGACTATTCCCACAAGCCCCATACCTGGAACTAATCACACACACCTGTTTTCCATCAGGAGCACTATAAAGGTTACTCACTCACTTACACTCACTGCGAAGTATTGTTTGCCTGTGCGACATACTGAGTGTTTCTTGATTGTGGATTGTTTTTCTGTGTATTACCTGGACTGTTTATTGTTTCTGGATTCTCTGCTGCCTGCCCTGATCTCTTGCCTGTTATTTGGACTCTGTTTGTTTGCTGCCTGCTCCGACCATTGCCTGTTACTGTTTACGCTCCTGTCTCACCCTTACAGCTGCTTGACTCTGTTTAACATTTATCTGGTGTTAATAAAGCTGCACGTGGATCCGGCCCTGCCTTCACGCCTTCTACGTTACACTATATTGTTCAGCCACAGAGATATGGGGATCTCAGTGCAGCTCCATATTCAGATTGTTGAATATTACCCATTTTCAGTGGTCGAAAAACAAATGTTGCTCACAAGACCCAAAATCTAAAAGGGCATTAAGACTTCTTGAGTTACAGACATGCAAACTTTGGAGAAAAAAGTGCTTTTTCCCATTTTTGAATGGTCACCACTGGTGTATAGTACAATAATGATTGCTAAAGTCAACAGATTTTATTGATAGACCTATCAATCTCTGTGTACAAATAATATAATGATGTTGCCATCTTTCTAAAGTCATTTTTACCCCCCTGTAATCTGGCTCCGAATCTCAGGTGAAAATTGTCAATTTAACCCCCCTCTACAAAATAGTGGATTACTCAGTAAATTTCAGAAAAAATATTGACAAAATCAAAAATTTGAGGTGGGGACCAGCGGTTGAGTTGACACAGAATGACCCAAAGGAGGTTTTGTGACATTGTTAACTGCAATTATGGTTCAGTTCCTTCTTACATTCATTTTGAAATTTTGTATATTCACAGTGTAAATATAAATAAATATTGCAGTAAACTGTTTCCAAACAGGTATTGTAAACACCTGCCATTATTTGAACTAACATGTAGTTCCGCCCAAAACTTACAACACTTATTGATTCATCCCGATAACTCAAATTTTTGGTTCTGTTTGCAAAAAAGATTTGTTTAGATTTGTTCATTGTTTTTCTCTTTCTCTAGGTTACATAATTACACCAGTTGGTGGCAACAGTGAGTATTTTAAGTGTTGAGTCATTGAATGAATCATTTATTCAACGATTTATTCCAAAATAATTCATGAATGAAACACCACAGTATTTACACTTTATAATCAACCTATTAATAATTTATACTCTTTGCTCATTAAATGGGGATTGGAGAAAATATGAAACACTGCTTGCAACCGCACTTTCGTCTATTTTTCACAAACAAATCCATTTTTGGTAAATGAAATAAAGTCTTACATAACAAATTATCCTTTTTCACTCTGAAATATGATGTCATATTATAGATAAAATATATTACAAAAAGCAATTGGCTTTAAAGAATAACATGCACCGATTTTTTAGAAAATAAATAGAGATTTTGATATGCTGACTTCTTTTCGTGATCCATGTAGGTGATGAAGAGGTGTGTAAGTTCGCATTCTTAAAGAATTACATCATTTGTGGTATTTAGGAAACATAATATGAGAAATTATGTGGAGGCCTGCTGCTCTTGGATCTGAAGTTTTTGCTATGGAAAGAACCGATGGCAGGGGTTCGAGAAAACTTCTGTTCTCTTTTCCTCACTGTCTTGCTGTCTTTCCAGCCCTCCCCTTCATTTGAATTTTTCTGCAGGGTGTTTTTCAACTGGCAGATATGGCATAGGCTTGCGGATGGAGAGGAAAAGGGTTAATGATGTTTGCAACAGTTCAGGCTTCCCCTTGAAGTGGGAGACAGTGGAAGGAAGTGTTCAGATTTATGGTTGCAAGATTTGGCCATGGCAGCTGCTTTCACCGTGGCGGTTGACCAGAGGTAGATAAAGAGAGTGAGAGAGACTGAACAAGAGAGAACAGGCTGTGAAGAGTTATAACTCACAATAGGAAAGTGGCTTGAGACGGACACACATACAACACACACACACACAAATGATAACTGTTTTAGAGCACATGGTTGAAGTATACACATTTGCTCACTGTTTTATTGTTCCATTTTGAAAATGCTTTTATATGTTTCACATTTACTTAAAGCCTTGCTATGACTCTTTGGATTTTTTTAAACAAAATGACCAAATTAAATGAGCTATGTTTCCTGTAAGGAGGTTTTTGTCATTTTGTCGGCTAAAATAGACATATAAGCATCACATTTCAGTTCATCATATTAGTATTAATCTGGCATTGGGCTCAGACATGCGCTCAGATGAAAAGATTTGTTTTAATTCATATTACGTAATAATACGTCCTTTGGCAAGAGTTGCTTAATACTGCAAGTGGACTGTGTTTTCTAGTCTGGTCTTACACGAAAGAATAATTTGTCTGCATGAGCGTATTTTCATGTACATCAAATGTGCATTTTTAAAAAAAAATGTGATTAGTAGCATCACAGTTTCAAAATTTTTTTTTAAATAGTATTTAGAGAATTCAAAGTATCTCAAACTTGTACTTTTTAGCAATGTGATGACAATGAAAATTTTTATTATCATTCAGTCATTCAGATAAGCATCTGGGGTAAACAAATCAAGGACCAAGATTATTTGTAATGAAGCACTTCTTGAGAATTCAGTGGGTTTTTTCAGAATCCTTTAATTACATCATCACTCTCCGGATCTGTCGCCCAGGGAAGCCCATTAGCAGCGAGCCCCATAGTGATTCAATGATGTGACCGTTGTGTACTCAGGAGCGCCTCTCTCTGTGGTTTGTGTTTTTCCAGCTGAAGTCCAGCAGAGCTCAGCTCTCCCCCAGCAGACATGAAAATAAATCATTCAGGGAAAACGTATGTTGCATGCATGCCCTCTAAAGGGTCTTATAGAGCCCCAAAGTCTGTCCCTTTTTGTGTATTTATGCACAATTCTATGTTATTTTGTAGTCTGTTCATACACAAAATACAGTGAGTTGTGTGCTATGATAACCCAAAAGATGCAGTTGTTAAAGTTTGAGACTTTTTGTACTTAAAATGTGATTCTAGTATAACTAAAACTAAAATTGCGGACATCACATGGAAACTACCTCTTCTGTCTTATGTGTAGAAGATAGAACTATAGAAATGTGAATTAAATGCTCTGCCTTCACCCTACATTGTGTTTGAATATTTATATAATAATGTACAGTGTGTAAAAAGCCAATTTTGGGCACTTGGATTGACCCTGACTAAACGTGCTAATGTTAGTAGCGCCACCGAATGAGAGAATTTTAAACATTATTCCTAAGTGGAAAAATGTTATGTATTAAACAAATGTTGCTAGCCTTTCAAAATTCTTACACCTATAGTATTTACTAATGCAACCAAGAAAAGCAGAATTATTGTCTTAAACTGGTGCATTCCCTGTTGTTATCAGAACTTTGGCTAATATGCTGGCAAGGTTCTCTCAAAGTTTTTCCAATAACATGAATAGAGCATTCATTCAAATTTATGTTCTCAAAATGTACATGAAAACATTATTTATACATTGTTCATGGAACGTTTTTTTCTTTCTTCCTGAAATGTTTTAGTTGGATGTTCTTTTAACCTTTTTAAATGTCAGTAGTACTACAGAAAGTTTAGAGAAAAATTCAAAAGTAACATTACCAAATTGTTTGCAAAATTATGAAATTGAATGTTCCCTTAACGTTTGCATAACCAGAAAAAAACATTTAAAGGAGACATATTATGCTCCTTTTTACAATATGTAATATTAGTCTCTGGTGTCCCCAGAATGTGTCTGTGAAGTTTCAGCACAAAAAACTCCACAGATCATTTATTATATCATTTTGAAAATGCCTATTTTGAGAGGAAGCAGAAACACGCTGTTTTTCGTGCCTGTCTCTTTAAATGCAAATGAGCTGCTGCTCTCTTGTCTCCTCTGAGGCTGGGACTTTAAATAGTGTTCTGTGCTCATCTGTGCAGCCAAAGGCAGAACAGTTAGCATGTTTTGCTCAAACTTTTGCTCATGGCATTAGAGCTGGTACAACGTTGTCGCTTGCGAAAACACAATGACGGCGCTGTAGGTGGGCTTACCAAAACAAAGTTACTGGGTTAATCTTTTTCACGTTTCCTTGATTGGTAGATGCACCAGGGACCTGATTATAGCATTTAAAAACTGGACATTTTGAACATTCAGTGAATGTTTTGATAACTTAATGAGAACTTTAGCAAAACGTTCTTAGAACATATTTTTGTTTGTTGGATTCATTTGAAATATTTATGCTTTATCATGGTCGCCTTATATTTCCCATTTATAAACACAATTTTGGCTTTCAACATTTCAAGCACCCTAGTACCGTTTCTTGCCTTCCAATGAGAGTTTTCCTCTTTCTGGGTGAAAACAGCATCTATTCAGCTTGGAGAGTATCGGACTCTGAGGAGAAAATGATTCCCATTTCTTTGCCTTGGCAATAAACCGAGATGTCACATATTTATCACGGTGCCAATTTGAATGTAGCCAATATCTGTGTAATGGGATTTAAAGCTTGATGTATGCCAGCATTCTGGTGGATCCCTGCATTGGAGTCCTCACTTGCTCCAGCAGAGCGATTGTGATGTAATGCTTCAATATTGATAACTGCCCTCAGAGCAGTGGACTCTAATTGCCTATGAAAATATTGAGCTGTAGGGCCATCATTTTATCTCTTCTCCTCTCAGTTCAGCTGCTTTCCATCGTCTTGTCATCTCCGCTGCACGATCATGAGATAGATCCACCGTTTCAAACGGATTCCAGTTTGAATGAAAGCCCCCATCGCTGTGAAGCTGTCTAAACGGTCTCTTCGCATTTAGTGGTATTAGAGCAATCTGGGTATTTTTCCACATGCTAAAATCTTCTCATCTGCTTATTGATTCTCTGACCACACATTGGAAGCTGCATGTGGTTGTCAGTCATTCTGATGTACTTTACTGTGAGATCTAATATGAAAAGCCTCTATATTTGAAATGTGAGATTATACTAAAGTTTTAAATCAGACTTCTGTTGCACATTTTTGTTTATTTTTTATCAGTAATTCTGTATAGAAATACTCTGTGCTGTATATGTGTATGCTGGCTACAACAATGATTTGTATATTTCATTCATATTTAAAAATGTATGAATTTCATCGCATCAGATCAAAAATGTAAAATCAGAGTGGCATCTGCCAATAAATCATGCTAGAACTTTTCTGGCTGAATTTGATTTTTTCGTCTTAATATTGAACAGTATATTTATTGTTTTATAATGTAAAGCCTGGAAAAAAAGATTATAGTGCTATGTTTCTTTAAAATTGTAATGTGGTGTTTTGGGTGTGTTTCTTGTTCATGTTTTCATGTCTTTTATTTTGGAGTTTAATCATGGTCCCTGTTTGTGTCATGCTTCCCTTGCCCTCATGTATTCATGCCATTGGTTCCCCTGTTCATTGTGTCATGTTCTGATTGGTTGTCTTAGTCATGTGTCTTGTTTCCCATTGGTTTGTTCTTGTCATGTGACCCTCTTGTCAGCTATAAGTAGCCATCATGTTCCCATTGTGCCCTTGTCGTGTATTGATGTTGTAACCCGCTGTCGTCAAGTCTGTTCATGCCTCGTCAAGTCAAGTCTGTTCATGCCTCGTCAAGTCAAGTCTGTTCATGT
>NW_015558584.1:152472-156012 GCF_001515605.1 Sinocyclocheilus anshuiensis | reverse complement strand
AAATAAACTGCACTTGGGTTCTTCACTACGCTCGCCTTCAGTGGACTGACTCGTTACAAAAATAAATCACAGTTGGTTTAATATTTGATACTTTTATTCAGAAAGGATGCATTAAACTGATCAAAAGTGACTATAAAGACTTTTATATTACAAAAGAAATATATATCTATATCTATCTATATATATATATATATATATATATATATATATATATGATTTATATTCTGCTGTCATGCAATAACATTTGAACATGATTTTTTTTTTCATTGTCCAGATACTTAATGTGCATGTCAAGTTCCTTGTTCCTTGGAAGTCAGGTTCTGGCTTTTGCAGTGTCTTCAGAAAGCACTCTGACCCCTGTATGTGAGGAATTTGACCCATTCTGCTTTGCTGCTGACCACAGAGCATCCTTCAGGCTGATAAAGGGGAAAAGTCGAGTTTTTCACCCTTCTTCTTTCTTAAGGCCTCTAGGCTCTTCCTCTACCCATCCTTTACTAAGGTTTTGTATATGTCTGCTCACGTCGGTTAGCCTCCCTCGTATGTGTGTGTGATCAGCCTTGGATTGAATTTCTTGATATCTGGAATCCATGCAAATCAGTTTTGTTCCAGATAGAAAAAATCTCGTCCCTTTTACATAGGTTGGGAAAAGATTTATATTTCCTTATGAATCTCGTGCTGTGAAGAAACAGGTCCCCATAGTAACGGCAGAATAGCATCAGTGCAAACAGCCATTATGGATGAGCGTGTTGTAAACGCTTGAGCACAATGGCGACCGAAAGGACCGTGTTCCATTTATCACGTTTGAGACCTGAAAGAGAAACTATCACTGTTACCTCGGCGGAGGTCGTCACGGCGATGTCCCCCCAAGGCCTGGACGCATTATTCAAATGTGAAGAATCCAATAGAGATGCCCCATTATAAGCACTTGCACATGAAGATGGTGAGAGAGAATTGGTCTTGAATTGAGAAGCCCCGAGAGACCCAAAACACCCTTTGGAGATTTATATGTGGGAAGGTCAGGGGTCAAGCAGCCATTAATCAAGGCCAAAGAAAAGGATTAAATAGCAAGGTCTCGCGGGCAGATGAGAGAGAGGCTGATTGAGGTGTTTAAAAGAGTGTGTTGTGTCTGTCTTAGATTACAGAGTGCGAGCTGTAGGCTAAACATCCATCTGAACCACGGCAGAGTGCTTACACTCTATAATCAGCAAGCCAGAGGACCTCTACAGTGGTCAGTCATACATCACAAAATCCCTCATGGTAGCGCACAGGGCAATTCGGTGGTACTGCAGTTTAGGAAAACTCATTAATACTGGATTATTATTTTCATTTTTGTGCATTTTGGTACTTTAACAAAATCTTCTTACTGTACTTGGCTTCATTATACTACAGCGGGCTAACAAAACATTTTTGGACACTTAATCCATACTTTAAAATGTTTAAAATTCGGTTTCCCTTAATTTTACACAGGTGTTGTAGCAGCGCAACCACAGGTGTAATATATATTTTATGCAGAAAATATACAAATTTGTCTCTTTGCAAAATATGAGATTAACCGAAAAAATTAAATAAATAAAATCAATTAAATTAATACACTCATAAATGTTGAATTATATATATATATATATATATATATATATATATATATATACTGTATATATATATATATATAATGTATATATAAGTTTTAATTTCTTTCACTTTTAATTCATTTTAATTTTATTCATTACTATTCATTATTTTATTCATTAATTTAACATTTCCTTCAGTCAACATTTGCTTGAATAGTGTGTATGTGCTCTTTCTTTTAAAATAAATATAACTTGTCTTGACATTTTTTTATCTAACACATTGACATTCACACGTTTTAAAGCAAAGCTTAAGTGTCCAAATATTTTTGTGGCTACTGTATGTGTCATCACCGCAGCTGTGTGATGCACAGGAGGTGCATTCAATTTGCTCTTGTTCAGAGCCATGACCGCACACACAGAGGGCCAATTTCACATTCACTTGCTATGTTCTCGCTATATTTCCAGGGTATTGTTGATTATCGTTCTTACATCTATGTATAATAACTACATTAATATTCACATACACATCTGTATATGTGTGTGCCATGGCTCGTGGTTTGTCATCACCCACCATCATTGATTAATAGGTTCAGCTGGTGTCCAGAAGCGTTCATGGCCTTTGTGCCATAACATACATCAACATAGACGCTAACATGCCTCATTTGTACAGTACACAGAGTGACCATAACAACCGCCACATTGCTCTTTCCGAATATAGATCGTCCCATGCTGTGCAGCTCGTAAAGACTTGTCACAATCTGAGAATCTCGATTGTAAGCTGCACATCAAGTCATCTTGAAGTCCATGGTGAATGTGAAAGTCTGCTCTGAACAAAAACTGCCATTGCTGGTCGGACTAGACTGTTAGTCTGTGTGACACCCAGAGGGTGTGAAAGGAAAAAACACACACCAGTGTCCCTCACATCCACGCACACTCATCTGAGCCCAGTCATGGCTGCTTTAGGTTTATTGCACAGCATAGACAAACGCCTTTGATCTCTAATGCGCAGTGCGCTGCATTAATTATGAATCATTCCCCCAGCCAAACTGCGGCGAAACACCTTCAAACGCTCAGGGAGCGATGCAGTGTTTTTGTAGGCCCCCAGGATGGCTCCGGGATTGCATGTATATATACATTTATCTGCGTGAACAAAATAAGAGAGCTTTGCAAAAAAAAACTTCTGCCGTGTCCCCAAAGTATCCAACATCTCTTCTTAGCCCACGGTTACTCATGCTGCTAGAAATTCTCATATACATGACCAAAAGCCTCTTCCATGTGTGTGCTATTCACAACTCAGTGGACACATCCCTGGCAAGCTAAGGCAGCCGTGTGAAATAATGATAAAGCTGCGCGACGGTATCCAATTGACCGGGGTGTAATATTGGAGAAATGACCTAATTCTCTCTGGGCTAATATGGATCCTGTAGTGCATGCTGTTGTAGAAAACTGGCTGCAAGGCCTTTTCCCCAGCAGCAAAGTCTGAATCGTCTGGAACAGACACATTGATTGTTTTGTTTTTTTTTAATTATTGACAGATATTGCATGGATATGAATGGCATGTTGAGGTTGTGTGCATAGTGTACTTTAAATGCATGCAAATAGAGCAGTATTTATACAGCATTGTTTTATCAATTTCCACATCCTCAAGAAAACAAGGGCAGCACAACACAGCTTTGATCAGGTAAAAATAAATAAATAAATATTGTATGATATCCATGACCTGTTTACATATTATCACTGAGCTCCTAATGTATCTCCTAGAGTGGACAGTTAAAAAAAAATCATATAATCTAAGACGACAGATTAAAGAGCAAAGATTTAAGTAACAGCCATAGGATAAAAGTAAATAATGCAGTTGAAGAATTATCACTGATAGAAAACATTCATTGTCATAAATTATAAACATAAATTCATAAATGTGAAATAATTTTTATAAAGGTAATGTGTTATTTATTTTATAAATATATATATA
>NW_015558584.1:148222-152440 GCF_001515605.1 Sinocyclocheilus anshuiensis | reverse complement strand
TATATATACATACATACTATTTTTTATCTATCTATCTATCTATCTATCTATCTATCTATCTATCTATCTGTCTGTCTGTCTGTCTGGTCTTTAATTACTAATTTCTTAGTCACTTTTAATGACAGGTTGGTAATTCATTAATGGCAACATGTGCTCACTTTAGAGGCTCTTTGTTTTACCACATGTGCAAGCAATGCTCTTTACTCAAGGAAACACTTTCATTTTCTCCTTAACTCCCTCTATGGCTGTAGGCAGAGCGGCGCAGGAGGGGTTAACGTTCCCCTCACTCGTCGCTGCTATGTGCCCGCGTGAGCGTCAGTGGGAGTCCCCTTCACTGGGTCCCTTTGCAGTAGTGTGTGGACAGGAGAGTTGTAGACAGAGCCGAACAGAAGCGTGAACAAATAGTAGTGCCATAAAGTGAACATTTGACACTATCGCGAAGCTTTTTACTTTTACCGCGTGGAGCCGTGTTGTATTGTCATCAGAGAGGGACGCCGACAGCTTACAACGCGCGCGTCAGCTGGCATGAGCTAACCCACCAGACATGGAAACCAAACCTTTCTTGTCATTGGGTAAGTTTACCCTCAGACTACTGAAAGATGTTTATTTTTCCACTCGAGTTTCTTTGGTATGCAAGAGAGAGTTTTATGATTTACTTTTTAGTCCAGCGTGAGGGGAAAAAACATGAACGCTAAAAAACAAACTGGAATTGCTTTAGATCGCTTATTATCGACTCAGGCTGTATTGGAGGATTATGTTCGTGGCGAATGGAAACTAATGCAATCATAATCAATAACGTACAGCAGTCAAGTGCATGGTGTGGATCAGGACATTTGTTTTTAAATCAAACTAAAGGTAAACACAAAAGTTGAGGCGTGCTAAAGCGATGGCACGCGCTCGGATAGTGACACCTCATTCAGTCTCGCGCTCACTCAAAAGATGTTGTATTCTTGATATGCGATATAATTGGACATATTGATAGTGTTGTGAGTGCTCTGACTGCTGTGCTGCAGAGTTGAAGCTCGTGCTGTAGTATACGAGCAGGTATTGGTTTCACGCGCATCATTTCTTTCACTTTCCTGGCAGGAATACAGAAAAATGCAGACGAGTGTTAATTTGTGTGTGTGGATGATTTTTCGTATTTATAAACGCAAAGCAACATCGCGCATCAGTCTAAAATTTTGCGAAAAATGAAATGCACATTAGTTTGAAGGCGTCGGACGTCTGTAAGATTTAATTAACGTTAAATCGCAAACAGTTTTTGTCATTGGAAGAAGAAAAGCGTTATTAGCTACAGCGAATATTTTAGTTTTTCATCTGCAATTCCATCTTTACATGCAGAAATCACACATTTTTATCAATTTTCCTTGCACTTTGCTCTCAAATAATCCCGCGAGACAGTTTGTGTATGAGATAACAGTTGATAAGTGAACTTGGACAAACTTTGGCGTTTTCCGTGAGTAGTTTACGGAAGAAAGTGACAGAAGTCATTGCAGAGCAATACGATTTCATTTGAAATCTATTTATAGTGACTAGATTTAATAATAAAGTGACTCGGTGTCCGAGGAACAAACCTTGCGGGTGTTTCAAAAATGTCCTTTTTTAATCGACGGCTGAGGCGAAATGTAGGTGTGGTTTCCATATGATGTTAGTCCGTCACATTAAAGGAATAGTTCACCAAGAAATGAAATTAGTTTGTATTTACTCATCCTGTTCCAAACCTGTTTGACTTTTTGTCAGTGTAACACAGAAGGCAAATTTGTGAAGAATAGTCTGGCTGTTCTTATTTATGTAAGTGAATGGGATCTGAGACTGACAAGATTAATTAAGGACAGAGAAGCACCCTGAAAGAATAGTAAAACGTTTTAATCAATCATATGCTGTTTTCCAAATCGTCTGAACTGAAATGAACAGATCAAAACTGTTACAGAAGTTGTTGTTCACTGATAATCTTGCCCTCTTTTAAGATGTTCACTGTTGCGACTTGATCATTCAATCGGTGGCTTTGTGAACTAGAGCAGCTGATTAATTGAAAAGATCAGACTTCAACAATTCATTCACTAATCAGACATTGCTGCTTTTCTCACAAACTTCATGAAAATTGCAAAGAGATCTTGGATGGATGTCAAGATTTTCAGTCATTAAAAACATAAATCCGTTCTGTATGACACAAAATTATTGGCTTCAGAAAACCCGGAATAGTGTACAAGTGTCCACTTTTATGATACTTTTGTGTTTTTTGTTGTTGTTGTTGTTATTTTGGAGCGTGACAGCCATAGTCCTCATTCACTTTATTGAAATTAGTGTTCAGATATTCTTCAAAAAAAAATTTGTGTTTTATGGAAGAAATAAAGTCACACTGGCTTAAAATTACATGATGATGAATAAATGATAATGGACTTTTCTTTTGATTGTAAAACATATATTTAAGGCAGTATTTATATGATTTTCATTATTTTATTTATTTATTTATTATTTTGGAAAACATGAGAGCCACTTAAATTCCAACGGTCAGTGTGTGATTATGAAATCATAGTGCAGTTTCGGCTGTAAAGATAATATGATATCTGAGTTATGCCAAAAATAGACTAATAGACAGGAGATTTACATAACGTGATATATAACATCTCAAAATAATTAATAACCTGGCTTTGTCTTATACATCTCAAACATGCCTATTAGTCATGCAAGGATGTGGTTTGGTAAATGAACATGTTCTTCAATAAATGATACACATTACTCTCTTATGCATATGAGCTTACTTGCCATGCATGGAGATAAGTTGAGCAGTCACACTTGATTTAGTTCACACAGAGGCCTGCATACTGTAAGAATAACCAGCATGCTCTGCGCTTTCACTCAGGAATATAGGAAGGACTGTTATTGTGTCTGTAGCTCTTTCATGCGGGAGTCGTGTTACACCTTGACATACATCATCACCCGACTGGTTCACTGAGATGAGAGGCAGCAGGAATGCTGGGTTTCCCAAAACCCCCGAATATTCCCAGAACAGTACCAGAAAAATCACAGAGTTAAGCAACATCTTTACTAGTTGTTAGACTAGTTGTTAAGGTGTGTTAGGGCTTTGTATGTGTGGCTTTTTATGCTGGGAAATTCAGATGTAAAAGCTGGATTTAATTTTTGGCTTTATAGTTATTATATTTTTCTATTTTCTATTTTAATAGTAAACAAAGGTTTGTTTATAAATAGTTCTTATTGGAGCTGTGTGCTTTATCCTTCACATAATCTGCACTTTAGGATAATTTAGTAATTGTTTTAAGTCCTTGTCTTTAAAAAGATTTGGTTAAAATATTTTAATGTCATTAACCATAATAAAATTGAATCAAATTCATAAAATAATAAAATGTATGAACCTTTTTAACAATAAAACGGTCATTTAACTTTAAACTAGTGGTCGACCGATATAGTTTTTTTGACAGCCGATGCCGATATCTTGGAAAGCAGGGTGGCTGATGGCCGATATAAAGCCGATATAATTTTATTTATTTTAATTAATGTTTAAGAAATTTGAAATCATTTGAAAATGGATTAAAAAGTAAATGTGTTAAATAAACATACTTATACTTTAGATGACAAATAATTTTTCACAAATAAATAAATATTTAATAAAAATATAATAAAAAGAAGTAAACACTGTAACCAACAGGGCACTCAGTATTCTGGAAAGTTTGTGTGCATTGGGATTTGGGAATCATATTTTTTTTTAAATAAAGCCAAGGTAACACTCATTTTAAATACAGCACACAGTGGAAAAGACATTAATATGGCAGTGGGCAAATGCATAAAGCCGTCAAAATAAAAGTCTGTCGCACCGTCAAAATAAAAGTCTTGAACGCATCGGCCAAACAGGAAAACTTATCGGCCGATGCCTATATTTAAAAAATGCCAAATATCGGCCGATATATCGTCCTTGGTGATATATCAGTCGACCACTACTTTAAACCCTGAATAATTAAAAAAAACATCAAATATTTAAAATATATTGATTTGTGCTGTTGATTTGTTGATATGTTGATTTGTATAATTACTAAGACATTTAGCCATTTTTAATAATATTTTCAAATAACATTTAACTAGGGCTGCACGATAAATCGCATGCGATATTTAACGCGCATCTTGTCAGAAAGTCGGTTCTGTAATCAGCGGTAAATCTCCATCACCTGCGGGCTTTCACATTGAGCAGCATTAACTACACAG
>NW_015558584.1:141902-148180 GCF_001515605.1 Sinocyclocheilus anshuiensis | reverse complement strand
GATGCGCGTTAAATATCGCATGCGATTAATCGTGCAGCCCTACATTTAACCCTGAATAATTATTTTTTTTTAAATCGAAATATGTAAAAAAAAAAAATGGTTCAGTATGTAAGTTTTTATTGTAATAAGTACATTTAGCCAAATCATAAAAGACTTAATATAATAATATAATATAATATATATATTTTATGATGTAATCATAAAAAATAAAAAAAAAATTAACTTAAGATTTTCAACACATAAAGCATGTGGCTGCTTGCAAGCAGAGTGCTATTTCCTGCTGTCTGCTATATGTGTTGCGTGTCATGGAGCAGACGCTCAGCTCTGGCCTGCTAAATTCAGACACATAATTTAAACATGAATGATTACTTAATACTTACATTTACAAATGCTTTTGTGGAAGTAATTGAGCAGAGTTTCAAATTACAACGCTAGATATACTCGTGATGTTTTTGTTCTTTGCAAAGGATGCAGAACAGGTTGGGCTTATTAACTTTTTTTCCAGCCCTAGGCACATGTGCTAAATACCTAATATTTGTCTGTTTTTTTTTGCCTGCAAAGATTTAATGAAACCTTTTATGAAAATTACAGAAGAACTTACTAGGGACTAAAAGCTTAACATCACAAGTTATGGAAGTATTCTGCTTTCTGAAATCACTCTCTGTTTATCTGTAACATCATTAAGTAAGTGGATCCACGGGATGTAGATGGTTTTCTCCTTGGTTTTTAAGGACCATTTGTTCTATAAAAGTAAACCACATTTAGTTTGGCCTTTTTTTTTTAAGGGTCGGGAGGAGGCTTTTGAGTGACAGGAGGTGTGTTTTTTCTCTCCGCCCATTTCAGTGAAGTTCATGGTCTTGATGAGAAAGTGACATTCATTGTTGAGGGGAGTGCATTCCTCTGTCAGCCGTAATTCAGGAGCAAAGGTGGTTCTGGGAGGTTTAAAGAGCTTTGATTGGGGGGCTGTAAATCAGTATATTAGAATGATTTCTGAAAGATGTGACACTGAAGACTGGAGTAATGGCTGCTGAAAATTTGCCATTGCAGGAATTAGTAACATTTTACATCTAGGTATTTTAAATTGTAATATTTTACACTATTGCTATTTTACAGTGTTTTTGATAAAATAAATGCAACCTTGGTGAGCAAAAAAAAGAAAAAAATGTACAGACTCATGTTTTGAACATTAGTGCATGTAACAGGAAAAAAAACAGGTTTGCTGAACTTTTGGAAGGAAAATCAGCATTTTCCTGTCAAATACCTGAAAATTAGCATGCAAATATGTTTGCATGGAGTCCAATCCAGTGCATCTTGATGTGCGGTATGTTTGAGGTGGTCTAAAAGCAGAGTTTCTATCAGGCAGAATACTGGTAGATACTGTAGAGTGCTGTTTGACACCTCACGCTAGCTGTTAATGGGCAGTGCCAAATACGTGCTGTGGCTACACAGGAAGTGTTTTTTTTGTGTGTGTTAGGTTTTGCTTTCACACACTTTAGGCAAGGTTTCAGCAAATGAATCAGTATTGCATCTGGCGCTTCGCTGTTCCCTTATTCAGTACTTTTAGTTTCTTGCTATTTACCAGATGTGTTTTAATCCAAAACAGGCACAACTTGATAAGTTTCAAGTGACAAACAAATCTCTGTCCACTCTGAAATCTCTGTGCGACGCAGCACAGTCGTACCCAGTCAGAATGTATATGATCTTTTAGTATGTGGTTATATGAAGTGGGATTTGGGGCTCTTTGGGACTGATCCTGCAACCTGTGTGTCAGAACTGCAGACCATTAACCATTAGCAACTCTACAGTGTAGAATTCATATTCCAGCGCAGTGACATTAGCCTTTATCACACAGGTGTTAATTAAAATGCACTGACAGAAATGTGAAGTAGTCTTCTATCTCTTTCTGAAGGCGGAGCGACACATGGTTTAGATCGTTTTAAATCACAGTAATGACTTTATAGTAGGGCTGGGCGATATAGCAAAAAAATGTATCAACGATATAATGTTTCATATCGTTCGGTATGGATAATTATTGACATTATTTTTAACCTTTTTTAAAACAAAGAGCAATAGAAAAAAACGTTTAAATTTAACCACTGTATTTTTTAAATTAACCCAATTTATTGAGACAAACAACACATTTTTTTTGTTTTAACAGTCAAACACAAAATAAAAATTAAACAAATATTTAATTTCTAATGTTTTATATGCAGATTAAATAGGTCTGAAGGAAACTTTTGGCTTGTCTCCCGAAGCCACAGGAGGGCGCAATGAGCAAAATAATGCAGCACATTAAATTGCCAACGCAAAGGAAATAACTGTCTATAAAAAGAAAAACGTGCATTACGTCTAAATTAACTCATATAAATCAAACATAATTTTGCATAAACAATTATGAACAAAACAGCATCATGTATTTATGCATTGCTTAATACAAAGAGCTGAATCGCCATTCACACAGATTGCCTTTAAAAACATATGAGATGCAGTGAAACGGAATAAACCTCCACAAATTCGTGACACGTTTTCTAAAAGTTTAAACTCTTTTAACTTTGCATGACTTTCTATACATCTCTTGTGTGAGATGCAAGAGCAGCAGTCATATTTGTCCGTCTAAAAATGTGCTGAATATGCGTTCTGTGTGAATGGCTTGGTTTTGGTTTTAACCTAATCAAGATCTTCTACGCATTGAGCTACTATATTTCTCTAATATTTTGAATGAATAACGAAGCAGCTACGCATCTTATGAGCTAGACTTATAAAACATTAAAATGCAACAACGTCACTCACATCATCATCACCGCATCTTGCGCTCCACTAATGACGCTCCCAGATGCACACCTAACATTTGATTGTACTATTTTTGCATTCAAATGCAAATGTTTATTTTAAATTCGACTAATATTCATTTTTTTATTCACAATCTCCTCATCACAGGCAGGCACAGCACTCAATTCAGCATGTGTTCGTGTTTTTGTGTGCGGTTTGTGTCACTCATAGCACGTGCCTATATCATGCGCTATTTAGAAAATTTTTTCTGTCGTTATCGAAGAGGGTGTACCGTCGATAAATATCGATACCGTTTTATCGCCCAGGCCTACTTTATAGGTTTCCTTGTGTGAACCGAGGCGTCTGTGACTGTTCTCGGGACGTGGCATGGTGCATTCTGAGCAGTGAACACTATATGATTTTGTTTTTATCATAAGGCAGAATGATCAGTCTTTCATTGCTTAAAGTCGACATGAAATCCAAATTCACAGTCTATTTATTAATAGCTTGTTATTCATCTTATTGTCAATGACTGAACACTGCATTTGTTTTTTTAGTTTATTATTTATTATTTGTATTGTTTTTTTCTTATTAACTGAATATAATATATAAAGTTTTGCTCGTAACTGATTTTTAAGGTCCTCACCCTACCTTTTTCTTTTTCGATAATTTGTTACACTTGGATTTACAATACAGAAGAAAAGATCTGCCGCTACTTCAGTTTCATCGTGACTTTAATGTGACATGCTTACAGATGGCAGATTAATTGTCTTTGTGACAAATTGTACGTTCCGAAAAATGTCTGACAGGCTGCGTCCGATAGCTTAGGCAGCTGACTCAATGCCTCGCTGCCTTATCAGGCAATGACCGATGGTACCTCACAAAACTGATTTCAAACAGAATTCTGCGGCAGCATAACGTTTTGTTTTTTTTTTGTTCTACAACCAAATAGAGAGAGCTTCAGTGATAACCAAGCAAATATTTAATTACTACAATTAGGGTTGCAAAGGGGTGGAAAATTTCCGGCAAGTTTCCGGAAACTTTCCAAAAATCCCTGGAATATTAAAAAAAAATCCTGGAATGTTTCCAAAATTTCTGGAATGTTTCCAAAATTTACTGGAAATTTCCCACCTTTTTGCAACCCTAACTACAATACTAATTTATCACTAGAAATGACATCAAATTTGGAAAAAGTTGGTCAGAACCTACATTTACACACAAACTGCAACTTTAAGACACCTTTTTTTATTTTTCAACTTAACCGTCATGAAATTGAATGCACAGATTTGTGGGATATCAAGGGCAGTGAAGGATACATCTATGCTGCCTTCAAAAACCGATCAGATGAAGACATCTCAGGAGAGAGGAAGTGAAGCTAACATTGGATTCGGACGTTGATGCCTTCCTACCTTGGAATGTATCCTCCGAAGACAGCATTTTTCAGCTTTTGGACGCAACCACAGTGTCTGAAATAGTGTGATTGGTCCTGCAGTTGTGATGGCTAATAGATGTCGACACAAGCTTTTCGAAATTATATTCATTATTAAAGATCTTATTCCTTTCTCGTTATGATAGTACAATTACCTCAGTTTTGCCATTATCATACATGTCTGACAGACTCCAAACTCTTTCATTTTCCATGTAAAACATTGCTAACAATATCCCAGTGGCTGGCGTGGTTGAGTTTTGCATGTTAATAAGTATGTTAGAATAGGGCTGTGCAATTAATCGAAAAACAGTTTCAATTTCGATTTTGGCCTCCAACGATTATGAAAATACAATAATCGAGATAAAACGATTATTACGCCCCATTCCACCCCCTTTTCCAGCGCTGCGCTTTCGTTCCTCCATAAAAGCCCAATTTCACGTGCAAATCAGTAAAATCATGTAACGTGACTTTTGCAAAATGGGACATGCTTGATTTATAGAAGTATATTTATTCATGTTTTTAAAACCGTGAAAGAGAACTCGCGCTGCTCCTCAGGAAGATATATGCGATCAGAGACGACAGAACACGAGTTGAGAATGAATATACGCGTGTAATGGTAAATTGGATCTGTGCAGCTCTTAAAGTGACAGCGGGCTTTTTTCCTGCTGCGACTGTGTGCTTAATATTAATCAAACAAAAGACAAATTAAAAATCACACACTGCTCTTGAGTGAAGGACTTTTGTAGCTTTAATAAGAAACAAAGAAAGTTTAATTCTTACAGTGAAGACTATGCTGTTTTATTTTACATTTGATATTCATTTCTATAGTAGGCTGTAAACTGCTTGAGACTTGCATAAAAAACATTAAAGCACCGTTTGTTTCATTTGTATCTTTTTATTCTATTGTATTTGTCCTTTGCTTTTTTATTACTGACAGTTTAATTATTTTTAATAATTTTGAGGACTTTTTGTTTGTTTGTTTGAAATTCCACTGGTCTCTACAATGTAGATATCATAGCAACCTTATTTACAGGAAATATATATTAGATATGTATCACTATCTTTAAATAAATCACTCGTATAAAGTTTTGGTCATATGGCCTCCTCATAATCGTGTTAAATAATCGTGATTACAATATTGACCAAAATAATCGTGATTATGATTTTTGCCATAATCGAGCAGCCCTATGTTAGAATGTGGTTGATCGCCCAGTTCAACTCTGAAAATTGTGTCCAAAGTCCTAAGATGAATATCGTACAGTCTGCTTTAGCTTACTCAAGATTCCTGGGCTCATATCATGCGATCTGACAAGTATCAGTCGTAATAAGCAAAAAAAATATCTGGGCTTTAGCATTCTCGACTGCATGTTAGAGTGTGTGTGGGAGGCTCTGTCCACTAATGCCACGGCTTACACTAGAGAGCTTAAATCAACCCAGCAGATTAAGAACGATGATTGCAATTATGATAATCCATATCTGTTACACCAACCAAAATATGATGACAAAGATAAGATGAAGGGATTTGTATGCAAGTAAATGGCAACTCTGCTGCATCGTGAACATGTTCTTTTCCCCATCAGTTGTTTTTTTTTTGGCTAAGCCAGGTGTGCTTTTACCCTCACAATCCACGTTTTGCCCAAACAAGGCCTCTATTTTTTTTTACCGGCGGGTCTGCAGAGTGATTTACAGTTCGTTCACGTCAACTTCAGACTCTCACCTGGGCTTCAAATGTACTTGGAGGCACGTCAGAGGTCTCACTTCCCTCCCTGCTATGGCTGAGTACGTCTCCATGAGGTATAAGATGATGGCGGAGAGAGTGTGGGCGCATTTCTAACTGTTTACATAAGTCATGGGACGTGTCAGAGATGGTGTCTCTTTCACAGATCCGGCCGTTCCAGTGAGAAAGTTGTTCTGGTGCTTTCTGACCTCGCTGCCTTCCTCTTACTCGAACAGCAGAAGAGCGTGCCTCTTATTACCCATTTGCTGCAAGCGCCACTGCTATTTGTCAAGTGACTGTTGAGCTGCTGTTCACTCCAGCTGAGAGGCCTTTTAATCTTGGAGGTGTGTGTGTGTGTGTGTT
>NW_015558584.1:132403-141454 GCF_001515605.1 Sinocyclocheilus anshuiensis | reverse complement strand
GTGTGTGTGTGTGTGTGTGTGTGTGTGTAAGTGATTCTAGTACTGGGACAAAACTGAGCTGTAAAACCTGAAGAATTATTATTATTTTGCTTTATTCTGTTCAACATAGTCAGAGGGTTTCAGCTATTTTTGGGAACCTGTGTGGATTTTTTCCTGATTCTTTTAAACATTATCAGAATATCTGACAGTGTCACTGCTGTGAAAGCTTGTAAAAAGAGTTGAATTTGTAAAATTAGCCTCTTTCTTCTGTCAAAACATGGTAATAATATAAAAAAATATATAAATGCATATTTTGGTGTTTCTTAAGTTTTATTATACATTTATATATATATATTGTATATATATATATTGTATTTAGACAATATTTTTATTTATTTTTTTCATAATTTTATAATGTAATTTTGAATAATGTTTTTATTAGTATAATATTATTTTTAAAAAATTCTAATATTTTTTTATTTTATAAATTATTATTTAAAAAAAGGTTAATATGCTTATGTTATTTATATTGAATATATTTTCATTATTTCATGCTCATAAATATTTAAAAAAGTTGTTTAGATTGTTATTTTAAAGTCTTTAATATATTTTCATTATTTTGTAAAGTTTGAAATGTTAATATAATATGAAGTATTGAATTATGAGCTTAAATTTATTGGGAGTACACTGTAAATAAAATTATTTACAAGAGTAAAATAAAACAGACTATAAGAATACATTTACAAGAAATTTTTTGTTTTGTTTTTCTACTTCAAAAATTTGAATGTTTAATTCAATGTGTTACTTGCCATTTCTTTTTTTTCTTTTTTTTTACATTTACTTGCACATTCTGAGTGAAAATTATTTCTACACCATTTTTTCCCCAGGAGAAAATCTGGTATGTTTGTGTTAAGTAATCCTCTCTGATTAATATCAAAGTGGAATTGTTGCTGTTTTTAAAAACTGATGTCAGATAGAGTTCAAAAGGTTCTTCCCAAGAATCAGTGGTGTGTGTGAGCATGTGACGTTCTGTTGCATACTGGATAGGTAGAGTATTTTAGCGCTCGCTGCTTTGTGGGAGGTAATTGTGGTTTGGCAGTCATCCCTGTGTAGTTGTTTGCATTGGAAATGCAAGTTCAACTTCCACTCAGCGTTTGTTAGGCAGCAGTCTGGGCTGAGAAATGTGTTTACAGTGGAGTTTGAGAACGCCTGTGGCAAAATCTTCTGCAGGGAGTTAGGCAATACAGACAGGAAGACAGCCGGACAGATAGGTAGACGGGCAGGCGCTGGCAGTTTCTTTCATGCCAATTTGTTGCATACCAGAAGGCTTACATTCCAGCGCCTGCAGAAATGGTACCCGGCAAGTTCAAGTGTCACATTTAGGATGGTTTCTTCTGTTTCAGACTAGAACAAGTAACATGAGAGACCGCTTCACATTATAAAAACCAGATCAGAGCCTGAGCACCCGCTGGAGGGTTGGTTAGTTTTACGCAGGTGTGTGAGCGTGTGACATTCTGGCACTGTTTGAATGAGACGGCTCATTTTAAAAGCTGCGATTAAGCAGAACAACTAAGTGCAGAGTGTTTGTGTGAGGCAAAGAAGCAAGGTCATGGGTCATGGCCAGGTCGTAGCCAGTGGGGTGTGTGCAGCGCTGGCACACAGGAGCGTGTCGGGGAACTGCAGCAGTGGCGAATGTTAGGTTCTCTTAGAAATTCACCTCAGAAAGTTTTAAGACTTGAAGCAACACCACGTATTTTCTGGTTCTAGTCCTTTTTTTTCTCATCTATTATGTAGTATTGTTGTTGAGAGCTTACTGTGAGTTTCTTTGCAGTGTTAAAAAGCCAAAACTTAAAACGAATGAAAGAAAGAAAAAGCAAGTAAGTGGTTAGCTTAGGGGAAGTGATAGGTGGCACATCTGGAATGCTTCAGCAAATATTTTTTTAAACATCTGGAGGAATCTCATGGAATTTAAGGGTCCCTCCTTTGATTTTAACCCCCCTTCCCGCTTTTGCTTAGTTTTCGGCATCTTCAAAGTCCCAGGAACGTCTCTGGCACGTAAATGAAGGGGGGTGGGACTCTTATTACGGTGTGGGTTGAGTCATTCCAGACTTTATTGTGGTCTAAATTGGGCTCCTATGCCTGGTTTCCCTTTGTGCAGGCGGGCTAATTAAGTGACACTGAGGTGAGCGATGGAGAGGGAGCACCAGTGAAACTCAACTCCTCATAAACCTCCAGCGAGACGGCCATCCATAACAGTATCAACCACAACAACAGCTGCTAAACCTCGTAGGAAAAGCGCCATTTTATGGGCTTTTTTAATGTTTTGGGGTGAATCTCACGAAACTGTCTGGGACTTATTTCACCCCAAAATCACAATCAAATTATATTTTACATAATTAAGCATGTGTTAGATGTGTTAGCACATTAAGATTTGTTTATAGGGGTGCTCCCATAGGCGGAGCGTGTCCTGGCCACTAAATTGGACAAAAATGCCCCTGCACAAACAAATTAAATTGGGTTTCTGCTCATGTTGCACCGTATTTCATTTGAGGCGTTTTTACGGTGTTGCGCATTTTAACCAATCACACACAATTCTGTTGCGCTTAGGAATGCAATGGCCAATCAGAAGCGTGCGTTCAGATGAGTCACCGTTGAAACTCATCAGTTTTGTTGAGTGCGCGCACGTTTGCTGACTGAATTCCAGACTCTTGCGAATTCTCTCATAATAAACAACAAAGCGCAGATTCAGTCCCATTAAACATTTTTTTAGCCTACATGACACCCATGTCTTGTTATTGTCTAAAAAGACGGGTTTATGATGTTTAATACATTTAGCTGCTTTTAGCCTTACCCTGGAGTTGGTTCACTCTCCACCTATGGGTGCTCCGATTGATTGGCTACCAATCAGTATCAACCGATAATCACGTTGGGAAGTTTGATCAGCGGTCTCTATAAAGGTCGATCTCATAAACCGATCTCAAGCTGACGATGCACCTGCCGTGAGAGGTTTGGCATGACATGCAGCGGCACCGTCTCAATCTCTGTCCAGCACAGATAAAATAATTATAATGCTGAAGATGAGGTACAATTCATATTTCTTTATTAAATCATTTGAAAACTTACTGAGAAACGTAATTTCACAAACAGCGTGAGCCGGTTGAAAATCGATTTAAATATGTGACGATTCAAATCGGTTGAGATGCTAAACAAATCGCGATTCAGTTAGGGGTAGGAGTTTATATGACTGTATGTCTGAGGGGAACTTACTGTCTTTCGATGGTATTTTTTCTTTTCCTCTTGCCCCTGTATAATGCATATTAAAGTTCATAAGTGCAGCGCTACTTTGTTTACAGCGGAAACTAAGGAAACGCTTTAAGCGCCGCCTGCTGGCAGAGAGTGAATCTGCATCTCATTCAGCTCTGCTGTTTCTGTTTCATGCAGATATTTTTTATGCATAATTTCACAAAACTGAAGTCAAATCATTCTGTTTTTGCTTCAAATTTCGAAATTGTACAATGTAATTTAGATTAAAAACTGCTCATGTTGCATGTATGCAGCATCTTTGTTTGGATCATGATTAAAATGCAGTGGTTGCCTCTAATTTTAAATGGAAAGAGCACAGACAAAGCCTTAGTTTGTTTATATGAAGATATTTCTTTTATTTGTGATTCTGATCCATGATTCTGGGGGAAAAAAACAGTTTCCCCATTGAGTTGCAAGATGTAAAATTTGTCTTCTTGGAACAATGGTAGTCTGTCCTACATGAGGTACTTGCGACATAACATAATATCTGTCTCACAGAACCATGTGGCATTGCGTTTAACTCCCACAATTAGCAGAGCTTCTTTAGAAATCTGAATGTAAACCGGAGTATAAATCAAATCCCGAACATAAACCCGAGCCTTAATTGTCAGCTTTTTATGTTGAAAGCGGCTTTGATGTGTGATGGTAACCTTGCCTGAGCTGAACCTCTCTTGGGTCAGGGAATTAAAATTCTGTTTTAAAAGACTTCAGTGGATTGAGTGTGCGTTCAGATCCGCACGAGGCAGCGGGTTACACTTTAGTATTGACATCTCATCAGAGACTTCCATCCCAGACTGACAGACATCAGGTTATTTTATCTTTCTAGGCTTAGAACAAGGATTTATAAGAGTCTTTAAGAAAGATTTTTATGAATTGCGGTATTTGATCGCCATCTTGAATGGGTGATAAAAGGATTAGCACAGTCAGATGGTCTTTATTACACCATAAACCATGATAAAGTGATCAGACTTTATTTTGGGATTATTCTGCCTGGTAAACATCTTTTTGAAGTTAACAAACATCAATTATTGATTTGAGGTAAGTTATTTTATTATATGAGGAAAAAAAGCAGCAGAGTGAATTGATAGACAAGCATAGCTACTGTAATAGCTTCTGTATGAAGTAAATCAGTGTCCCGGGACAATGATCGATCAGTTTATAGGTCATTATTCTAATTGGTTGATCACTACATTCAGAATAAAGTATTCCAGATAGCCAGATAAAAATGGCTGGTAATGAAATAAGGTTTATTAAATTGATTATTATGCTGGTGATTACTAATTTTGCCTTAATGGTAAGTGTTATGGTCACACCCGAAATATTTCTTATTAACTTCTGTGCTGTTTTAAGTGGTATTTGAGCATTTTTTTTTTTTAAAGAAGTTTCTTAGCATTGGTAATGATTTCTTAATATAATTTTTTTAGTAATCATTACAATAATTTCCTTTATTTGTAATATTATGATTACATATTTTTTTCATTTAATGCCATAATAGTTCTTTAGTTCGCCCGTCCACAAATGTTTTTTTTATTTAACCCCTTAGCATTTCTGTAAAATTTGTCTAAAACGCCTAAAAAGGCATACCCAAAGTAAATTGCATGCTGTTCTTGACCTATTTGGAGTATATGCATGGTTTTTGGTCTCTTTTGAAAGGTGATACTCTGAGGTTTGTTCCTAAACAGAACAAACCTCAGAATCACTGAAAGTCTTACTGGTATTGAGTAATAGAACTTTGAAACATACTGAAAAAAGGGGGGGAAAAAAACATTCCGACTACTTTTTTTTTTTTTGTAAACAGATGCCTGCAGATGACTGTAGCTGGGAGCTATTAGCTGGAAAACACAATGGGATCACAGCATGAAGCCTTGTTGGCAGTCTGACAAAGACACTGATAGTACCTGTTGATTGTATGGTTTGCATCATTCGAATCATAAGAATCTCAGCTTTACAAAGATATTTGACATGTTCAAAGCCTAATTTGATTTCTAGATGTAGAAAATGAATCTAAATTAATAAAGTCTTAAAATGAATATTATAATTTTTCTAGCTAAAATGTTTCATGAAATAATTTATCTGGTAGAAATTGTGAGTAAAGCTGGCTATTTGTTTAAATCCTTATCTGGAAAATCAGAAATTACTGTCATGGGGCCTTCACATATTAATAGGGGACAAAAATGATTCAGATTAATTATTGTGGACAAAAAGGTCGGTTTTACAGAGTTCTGCAGGTCTAGTTATGAATACTATTGCACATAAGGGGCTTTAAAGTGATATATTTTCCTTTACCTTTCCGACTCAGGACTGTCATACCTCATTAGGTGGGAACTTTTCCTCTGCCATTCCGATTTCTTGCACTGTCACTCTCTCCAGTGCTTGCTTATGACGGACGTCTAAAGAGGTGTTTTTATTTCTAAAAGCCCATTTAAATTTTAGCGCTCTCTGTCTGTCTCTCAATCCGTCTTTTCTCAGAGAGATAGGAAAAGTGCAGCCAGTTGGTTAATCGTGTCCCCCTCTGTCTGCGCGCAGAGCTATTTTCTCTGTGTTGCTGTGCAGATGGCCTAGATCTTTCTGCTTGACTGCATCGGGAACAGCAGGGAGAGGCTGATGCACATCATCATCGAGTGTGCGCAAATGTGTGTGTGTTGCCTATCTACATTATTTAATTCCCAGTCCTCACTGCACACACCCCACCACCTCCAACGCAGCACAAATCAGGATTTTTCTATCAGTGTTCCTAGAACTCAACGGGCACGGCGCATATCAACAATCGCTGCCCTGAACTGAACCAAACACACGCTTCCCCACCCACCACTGGAGAAGTTTTGGGCAAAGTGGGTTGTTCTCGAGCCAAATGGAATGGGCCAAATGTGTTGTATTCACATTCGTGTTCTTGTAGGTTTTTCAGTCAAACCAATCGCCTACATTCGTTCAGATTTTTGCACACCCGTTTGTTCCTAAACCTAAATGACATTCTGTCACTCTTGTTTAGTATCTCATGTTGGGGTCTCTCGTATTTTTGTGTTCAAGCAAAAGCCTCCATTCTTGCCTGAATGCTGACTTGGTGTTTGTTTTTTTTTGCAAGATTGGAAAATCCAAGGTATCAGTGAAGGCCTATGTTTGAGCGCTTGTCATTGTGTCATGTGATTGACAGGTCTAACAGTAAACGTTGACCCTGACTTTGTTTAACTTCATACATTGGCATTTAAGTACATCACCAGTCGTAGAAATCACCAGTCACATATGTGACTCTGATTGGGTGATTGGTGCTCTGTAGGAGGAGTTTCGAGGCTGTTACCAAATGTATGATTGGATGAGTCTCGCACATTTTTTTCTCTGTGTTGTCAGCTTAGACCCATGACATTTGCTTCTCGTAAGATGTCACCTTGCATTAACTACACTTCCCTAGACACAGCTACAGTTTTTTTCAGGTTTTTTCAACACATTCTGTCACCTTGTCTCGATATATGGCTAAAGCATGAACATGTATTTTACGTTTATTTTGTGGATCATCTTAGGTCAGTAATTCTATTAATTTTCTATTTATTTAATTTTTTTTAAATGAATGCATTTTATTAAACTTATTTTAAATTATTTCTTTACTGTAGTGTGTCTGAATATGTTAATTTTGAGATGTATCTTTTTTAAATGTATTAATTTATTCTCCATGATTTTCTTTACAGCAGTACTTTAGAGTGATTAAAATAAAAAAGTACCATGATGTATAAGCTTTACTATTTAAATTAATACATTTCTGTCATGACAACTCTTGGAAGATTTTAGCTTGGTAATGGATATGACAATGTTAATGTATTTGGTCTTGGCAGAATAAATCTGCTATGCTGCTAAATTGCTGCTGCTGTTGGTTCTTGCTGTTGTTGTAGATTATTGCTGCTGCTGCTGCAAAACAAGTACAAGAACTTGCTACAGCCAATACATTTGCCGATACAGTGCTGTATTTAAGACATACTGCTGCTTCACAAATAGCATACATGATAACCCATAGCAGATCTATACAGGTGGAGCTGGGGAAGGTGGAGGGTTTCAGAGGAACTCTGATAGCATGCTGCAAAATGCTCTATTGAATGCAAGCTCATTGGCTGCGTATGCAACATGAACCAATCAGCTTGTGCAAAGTAGTTCTCTTTTATAGATATCCGTGAATCCGTGGCCTTGGGTTTGGATGTGGAGCTCAAGGCTATAGAGAGTGAGCAGACGGGCCTAGCCCTTTCTCTCCCTCTCTCGCCTGAGCACTCTTGCGTAGAGACTCTGCCTACAGTGTTCCCATCATTAAATCAGAGTCAAAAAAGTGACTGACATTAGGGCTGAGCGATATAGCTAAAAAATTTATCAACGATATAATGTTTCATATCGTTCGTGTCGATAAATATTGACATTTTTTTAATAACTTTTTTTAAAACAAAGAGCAATAGAAAATGTTTTTAAATTTAACCACTGTATTTTTAAATTAACTCAATTTATTGAGACAAACAACAAATATTTTTTGTTTTATCAGTACGGCTGGGCAAAAAAAAAATCGATTTTTCGATATATTGTTTTTTAAAATGTGGTCGATTCAATATCGATTCTCGAAGGCCACGAATCGATTTTTTTCAATATTTATTTCCACAAACATTGAACATAAGATTTACGTTAATAAATATAGGATTTGTATTAAATCTATATTCATTCATATAGTCAAATCGAATCGAGAATTGAAATCAAAAATCGAATCGAAATCGAATATCGAATCGAAAATCAAAATTGAATCGAATTGGAACATCTGAATCGATACCCAGCCCTATTTATCAGTCAAACACAAAATAAAAATTAAATATCTAATTTCTAAAGTTTTATATGGAGATTAAATAGGTTTTAAGGAAACTTTTGTATTGTCTCCCGAGCACTGTAAAATCCAGTAGTTTACCTTACTTAGATTTACTTAGTTATCTTTACTTAGTTGTTATACTTACTCGGTTTTATTAAGTTGCAGCTACTTTCAAGGCAAATAAAACAATTTACTTACTGTTTTGAGTGACACTTACTTCAATGCATCATGAAGTCAGAGTTATTTGATTTCAAGGGAAGAAAAGTAATAAATAGATTGCTTTTAGAAGGTGACCTATCTTCTAATTAAAGCATTAGTGAATGTTTTGTGTGTGTTTATTAATGAACTTTTTCAAATTTCATTTTTCATAAATACCTTGAGATGATTTTAATTGGGTTTATATAATCTTTAAGTTGTGTGTGGTAATATGCTAAAGTCACACGCAGACTTAAACATTCAGCACGTGAATCACAACAATGGTAACAATTCAATTTCATGTATTTTCATTAATTGTAACAATAACCATTTTATTTGCTCTTGTTGTTGTGCTACTGCTGACACAAGACAGCAAATAAAATTGGCAACAACTGTAAAACAAAGCAACTGCATGATTTATTCATGCCGCAATGCACTCTGGGAGTCTATATAATCCTTAAATAGTGTGTGGTAATATGCTAAAGTCACACACAGACTTAAACATTCAGCACGTGAACCACAACAATGGTAACAATTCAATTTCATGTATTTTCATTAATTGTAACAATAACCATTTTATTTGCTCTTTTTGTTGTGCTACTACTAACACAAGACAGCAAATAAAATTGGCAAATAAAATCAACAACTGTAAAACAAAGCAACTGCATAATTAATTCATGCCGCAATGCACTCTGGGAGTCAGCGAGTAGCTATACTAAGTCATGAGTAAACCTAAATGAAAGGATCAA
>NW_015558584.1:124685-132249 GCF_001515605.1 Sinocyclocheilus anshuiensis | reverse complement strand
CGTCACTGAACTTGCGACACAAACACAAAAGAACCGCTAGATTTAAATCAGCACAGCCAGCGAAGGATCGAACGCAACTGTTTTGAACGAGCGCACCTTTTTTTAACAACCAAAAAGTTTTGTTGTCTGTTGCGGAAGAACAGACGTTCCTCTCGTTGATAGCAGAGGAGCGGATCCAGCGAGAGCGATTAAAACGTTTTTTTTAGGAGTCGTGGTAGTAGAGGCGGTGCAACTATAACGACATGTGAATAATCCCGCCCACTCTAAAGCAGTACTGAACTGCAGTGGAAACGCAAACCGAGCCGAGCCGTACCGAGTGCAGCAGTCATATTTGTCCCTCTAAAAAATGCGCTGAATATGCGTTCTGTGTGAATGTCTTGGTTTCGGTTTTAACCTAATCAAGATCTTCTCCTCATTGAGCTTCTATATTCTCTAATATTTTGAATGAATAACGCAGCAGCGGCACGTCTCGTGGGCTAGACTAACAAAACATTAAAATGCAACAACGTCACTTACATCACTCACCGCATCTCGCGTGCCACTGATGACGCTCCCTGATGCTGTGTGCTGTCTGCGTCACTCATAGTACGTGCCTATATCATGCGCTATATCGAACATTTTTTCTATCGTTATCGAAGAAGGTGTACCGTCAATAAATATCGATACTGTTTTATCGCCTAGGCCTAACTGACATTCTGACTATTTTTTAAATTTATTTTGAATATCCATTTATACAAACATCATTGCTCACATCTAAATGGTGATGTAATTCAAAAAGTGTTTTCCCCTAATTCTGTGATGCTAGTGGTGAAAAATTTCACAATTAAGGTCTCTGCACAGAGTCCGAAATTTTCGTATGCGTTTTTTCATATTCGAAATCCTAAAAATTCGTCACGCACAGAAACCTTGCACACTGAGTCCGATGCGTATTAATTAATCCGTTGCGAAAAAATTCGCAAAACAGCACTAAATGGAGTCTTCAAGCAGTGAGGATGATTTTGTTGTCCTCTCGCTTCTTAAAAAAAGAAAGGAAATATTGGGTCCATCCAATCCTGAGATAGAGAGGAAGGAGAGTTCCCCCTCCTTATCAAGGAGCAGCGGGATTATCACGGGCGATTCAAAGTTTACTTCAGGATGTCAGTGGCTCAGTTTGATGCTTTTGCTAGCGATACTAGAGCCACATATTAAAAAGAAGACCACCAATTTCTGTGAACTCAGTGTGCAAGGATCTATATACAGTGCTTTGTGCTGCGAGACGAAGTGGATGAACTTGATAATCGCCATTCTGGATTTTGGCGTTCGCTTGTACGGTGGCTCTGAACTGTCAAAACACCTCTCAAAATGCTTGCTATGGATGCGAAAAACGAAAAAAATCTGATCCGAATTTTTTTATGATAGACGAATATTTCGGAGGCAGTGTGTAAACGTGATTGACAACGTGAGGTCGTATTTATTTTTTTACTTTTTCGGACTCGGTGTGCAATGACCTTTAAGCTTTAACCAGGAAAATTATACCCATGTATGTGTGTATTTATTTATACAGACCCCAAAATAACCCAAAAGCTAACTCCACTGTGAAAACGGCAGGTGATGTATATTTGGAAAAGTTGAAAGCAAAATTGTGCCGTTCAGTTTTGACAGTGTCTTTCTGTCCACTCAGACAGCGATCTCTCTCTTCTGTCTGAGAGTATGCTACTGTTTCTGACCCGGTTGTTGAACTCACTGTACATACAGCACACACATCTCTTGCACCTCGCTGATCTGGAGCCGCACCCTTCCCCTCATTCCTGGGCTCAGCCCTACACAAAACACAGTTAAAGCTGCAGTCAACATTTGTTTTGTAAATGGGCACATGCTGTAGAAATGTAATCCTACCTACAGTTGATCGCTCAGTCATGTGACTTGACCTACTTTTCCTTCTCGCCCTCTCTCAGAATTCCATCTTCCTTCAATTCTCCCTTCACTCTGCTCCTTCCTTTGCTTTTCATTTAGCCTCCACGAAAAGGAAAAAATGTATATTCCTGCTATGTATGTATCTGCTAGGGAAGTGCAAAATGACAATTTGGTGGGCTGTCTGAACGACTAGCTTTTCTGTGATCAATACTCATAGGCGGAGGGTGAACCAACTCCTATAAAAGCAGCCAAATGTATTAAACATAATAAACCCGTCTTTTTAGGTAAGAACCAGACATGGGTGTCATGTAGGCTAAAAAAAAATGTTTAATGGGACTGAATTTGTATTTAACGTGATTACAATTTAATAAAAACGTTAGAAGTTGATATTTATATAATGTTTCCTTTCCACTGTTATTCAAACAGCGATTAAATTATATATAGAAAGTGACATTATCACTAACATTGATCTATCGAGAGTTTAAGCACTCTCAAAAAAACAAAACTATCGTTATAATCACTGAAGCTGTATACACTGTTAAATTAATCTCTTATATTGTACGTACATCTGCGCTTTGTTGTTTATGATGAGAGAATTCGCAAGAGTCCGGAATTCAGTCAGCGAACACGCGCACACTCAGCAAAACGGATCTGTTTCAACGATGACTCATCTGAACGCTTCTGATTGGCCATTGCATTCCTAAGCTCAACAGATATGTGTGTGATTGGTTAAAATGCGCAACACTGTAAAAATGCCTAAAATGAAATACGGTGCAACATGAGCAGATCTTAATTTATCTTTAAGTCTATTCATGTTCACTTTTTTAGCAACAGATGTAATAGATTTAATTTGTTTGTAATTTAGTGGCATTTTTGCCCCAAGGCTAAGCCTTTCCCAGCCTTACACATGCCCCGCCTATGTCAGTACTGTATAATTAGACTGCTTCGGGTCATGTCCACCCTACAATGATCAGGAGCATTTTTAGGGTTCATTTACAAGGTTTTAAATCAATGCATTTACAGGCAATTTGTTTTAGAGAGTTTAATGTGATGACAGTGTAACAGCTAAAATTATCTATGGGAAGTTGTCTTTAATCCCCCTAATTTGTTGCATCTAGAAAAAAAATCGCATTAAAAAATATATAGGCTAGCTATTGTATTTTATATAGCATATATATTAGGGGTGGGAATCTTTAGGCACTTCACGATCCGGTCCGATTCCAATACTGGGAGTCACGATTCTATTCCAAAACGATTCTTGATCTAAGTTTTTTCCTAATTAATTCTTCTGCTGTGCAAATACATCTTTACAACTTTACATTTTAACCAAAATTGCAGTTTATATGCTTTTTGTTTATAGTTGGATTCTGCCATGTCAGTACTGCCATCTTAAAAATAGGGGTGTGAATCTTCACTGGTTTCACGATTCAATTCAATTACGATTATCATGTCAACGATTCGATTCAACTCAATATCATGATGCGTCACATTCTCAGTTTTCAATATTACTGCACATGGCTATATTTTCATATAAATTTATTTTGTGCAAATTTTACTTAATTTTTTTTAAATTAAATTATACAATTCAGTTACGATTATCCTTATCAACTCAATATCATGATGCGTCACATTCTCAATTCTCAATATTACTGCACATGGCTACATTTTCATAGCAATTTTATATCAAATTTATTTTGTGCAAAATTTACTTTTTTTAATTATATAAGCAGGCTACTTTTTAAAATAATTACTTATTTTAAAAGTAAGTGTTCTTTAAGTAGGCTATCCGAAAGTTTACAGACAATCATAGTTATGGGTTTTTCTTTTTTCCTCAGCATTATTGCTGTTTGATCATTACTGATGAGATCACAGACAGTGGCAGCTTTAACAGGCTGCATTCACACCGATTCACCCTAATGCACATTTCTATTTCGATATATCAGATGTTTTGTCCTGTTCTGAAAACATAACTGACTGTTTACATCAATTTCGTATAAAAGTATTCGAAGATGCAAGTGCATTTAACCGCAGCCTCGATCGAGCTTCAGGACATCAAACCCAAAGCACACGTGAAAGTCTGCCAGTACGTGAGTTTCGTGCATCTTATACGTACTGCATTCCAAATGGCATAAATGAAAGCATATCTAAAGTAAAATACTGAAATAACGGCAAGTGGAAGCACACACTGTCAAGCAATGTGCACATGTCTCACAGCACATATTCTGTGCAATGAATCCCTCCTAGATTCTCTAGCGCACACACGTGCCATATGCGGGGAAAACCATGCTCCGAATCGATTCTGAAATGTTCAGAATCGTTGAAGAGAGAATCGCGATGCATCGGAGAATCGACTTTTTTCTCCCACCCCTAGTATATATAGTATTATATAATATTTTTATATTATATATACAATATATATATATATATATATATATATATATATAAAACTTTTTTTTATCATTTATAATTTTTGTAGTTATAGTTTTATAGTGCATACTGTAGTAGTTCTATAGAAAAAACATTATGAACTTGTGAACTTTTTTTTGTGTGTGTGTTCAATTCAATAACAGGCAGCCGCTATAGTGGTGGCAACCTGTGTGGTTTTGTAACCACAACTCTATTTACATTGTCGGCTAATGTTCATGTTTTCAGATGATTGTAAGATGCAGATGGAGAAAAATAATAAAGACTGCAGGCTTGTGACAGCTTTTTTCACACAAACTTGCACATCTGGTTGGTCTCTTTATCTAAAAGAACATGCTATTTTAATATACCTCTAATAGTCCTTGAAAACCTTCATTGATTCCAAAGCACGTTTTATTTCATTTTACAGTTAAGACGGTATGAAATACACACATTCATGTCCACTCTCTGTAGGAAGTGATTCACATGAATATCACTTATGAGCTCCACATGAGGTCCTCTCTTCATCTGTCATTTCAAAGCACATGCTCATAGGCTGGAGTGTTTGCTCGCAAACTTTTTGCAATCCTTGTCTGGATCATAATCTTGCCTAGTGCCACCCCACTTGACCTGCCGGGTGAGTTTCACTCTCATTGTGAGAGCAGCGACTCAATGCAGTCAACACACATGCAGTGCAAATGCTCAGATTTCTTTATCTTTGTATAATTGTGTGTTTGCCGTCATATGAGAGATGTGGACACAGGTGCCCTGTTGATATACTGAGATTTAAGCACTGAGTATTTTGAATGTGTGTTTTTGACTGCTTAGGAAAAGAGATCTAGTTGGTGTGTCAAAGTATACTTAAGAGACTTGAACATTTTTAGAAAAATATCACACCTCTGTCAGTCCATATAATGCAAGGGAATAGGCACCAAAATGTTGAAGTTCCAAAAAACTCATAAAAGCATACAAAAGTACTGATAACTTGAAGTTCGGTTTTTGAATGATTCATTAAAAGAACCCACTCATAAGAGTCAATTGTTTGTGAATCAGACTACACTGGTCGCACTCTGTTTATGCGTGCAGCCATTCACTGATATTGAATTTGGATGCTTTTTTTTCCAGTATGCATTTCATGCTTCCATGAACTTTATGGTGAAACGTTGATTGTGAGTTTTAAATAAACCGCCATCCCCTCAGAGCTAGCTAATTGTTAATTACCTACATGCTATATCCTCAGTAGGAATCCAGTCCTAGAAATTAGAACGATGTGTTGTTTAATTGAAATGTTGCAGACTTAAGCCATCAAGCCCAAGTTTAGTGTTTTTGGATGACTCTGTGGAGAACCTACTGACATTTCCTGTTTGATGCCACAGTTTTTGTCAGTTTGAGAGATTTTTAAAAACTCATTGTAATAACACAAGAGTATCACTTAACAATTTTGACTAGTACACTACTGTTCAAAAGTTTGGGTAAGTTTTAATGTTTTTGAAAGAAGTCTCTTATGCTCACCAAGGCTGCATTTATTTGATCAAAAGTACAGTTAAAACAGCAATAGTGAAATATTAATACAATTGAAAATAATTTTCTTATTTCAAATATTTTAAAAAACAAATGATTTCTGTGTTAGCAAAAAGCTGAATTTTCAGCATCCATCAGTGTCACATGATCCTTCGGAAATCATTTGAATATGCTATTTGGTGCGCAAGAAACATTTCTTCTTAACAGAAATTTTGTGGAAACAGATAAAAAAATATTTTGTAACAATATTAATGTTTACATTTCTAGGGCCATATGGACGTGATCGCGGAGTCCATTCATAAAAACGTAATTTACGCTATAGCGCGGAATGCCATGGAATTCGTCAATTTTGGACGAATAAATCAAAAGTAGCCACTGCCACGTATTTCGAATCGCGATATGAACTAGTGTCTGTGAATATTAAACTGCAAAAAGACTGTTTAAATATGAATCCGGCATGTTCCGCTTGCCTCTGTATGTGTGAATGGCGGAAACGCGGTTTTGTTTACTACACAAATACTGAAGCATGCGTGACGCTCGCAGTGATTTTCGGCCTCTGCGTCTGACTATATGACAGCATGAACACAAAAACTTAATCTCCAGAGCTGCTGTGAGAGTCACTTCGTGAGAATTTTACCGTTTCATTTGAGAAAACTAGCATCATCATACTGTATACACACAGAAACTTCATGGCAACCTGTCAAAATAAAAGTACGGTTTAACATGTAACAGAAATATATTACTCTTGTATTACTTTTGTACAGTATAATGTACATCTTTAAATATTCCATTTTCTATCAAATTTAAATAAAACAATTAAAGGGGAGAAAGAAAGAAAAAGTTTGTAGGGCCCTATTGTTCAAAATTTTGAAATTGAGACTTTTGTACTTTTGTAATTTTTAACTGAAATAAATGTTTTTGTAATTGCACAGAGAGTAAAGTACCGAAAAAAGGTACTGTTGGGTACCGGCACCGAAATTCAGGTACCGATACCGGTACTGTACCGGTTAAAATGTGAATGGTACCCAACCCTAAGCTTAGCCCATTTACACGTGTAACAGGATGTACTTCTGGAGCACAGGTCATCTTCTGTAACCTCAGCTCACTCCTCTAAATACTTGCTGTTTTTCATCGCCATTCATTTGGAATCAAATTAGGGTCAGTTTCGACTTGATGTAAATATCTAAATAAATCCAGTTTATGTCTCTCTCTTTTCTCCAGATCAGACTCCTATCATGTGTTCAGTAACGGTACAGATGTGAGCCGGGCGGCAGGATTTTAAATGCTTCCTTGTCTCAGCTCTCATCAAAGAAAGCTCTCTTTTCAGAGTCCAATCACACAAATTTGTTTATGCTGTTTGCCCAAGGAACTTTTTGAAACATCAGGCAGAAAGTGAAGCCCTTGTTTCCAGCATGTGCCCCGCAGCAGGCCTGGCCCTGACGTACAGATGCCATCTTTAACTTTTCCCCCTTAACCTCATTACCACTGCCTCCTCTTTCCTTCCTGGCCCCTCCTCTCTCTTTCGGTCTCTCTCTCTTTTTTTTGCTTTCTGTCTTTCTTTCTCAAATGCTGTCCCTCCACCCCACCTTAATGACATAATTTGGCTTATTTAAAATATTATGATTGGCCATATCATAATCATTTTATAATACACTAATCAGCTCGCTAGTTAAAGTATCACTGCAAAATAGGGATGTAACGATTCACTCAACTCACGATTCGATTCGATTCGATTCACAATTTTGAT
>NW_015558584.1:114617-124484 GCF_001515605.1 Sinocyclocheilus anshuiensis | reverse complement strand
ACAAAATGAGATTTAAGACAAATTATAAATTAAATGTGTCCTTTTATCATTGCTTGGACAAAATACTGTACGTTTCTTTGTGAAATTGAAATATAACACTATAATAATATACTAATATAGCACTTGTAAATCATTGCTCTTTTGTTGGTTTTGATTGCTTCTATTGTCCTCATTTGTTAGTCACTTTGGATAAAAGTCTAAATTTAAATCTAAATTACATTGTAGAATTTCGAAATTTGAAGCAAAACACAGAATGGTTTGACTTCAGTTTTGTGAAACTATGCATAAAAAATATCTGCATGAAACAGAAACAGCAGATGAGCTGAATGAGACGCAGAGTAGGTCACTCTCTGCCAGTAGGTAGTTCTCAGCCGTCACATATTTAAATCGATTTTCAACCGGCTCGCGGTTAATCGTTACATCCCTACTGCAAAAATATAAAAAATTGTAAAAAACATATTACAATGCAAACATACTGAAACCAAATATACAGCGAGACAACACCATGATAAACTGCAGTCAGAAGCAGCATGTGTGACTGTGGTCTTGAGGGTGTCTGAGGTGTCTGCTAAGTCCGTGCCATGGTCAGAATGAACATTCAATGTGAGACAGAGAGTAACGTCTGTGGTCAAAACTGTTAGTGGCACAACCCTTTCCACACCTACACAGAACCACACTCAAACACTCACTTTTGTCATCTTGAGAAAACACATAATTTCGGCCAACTGAAGATATCCACTAGTGTTAAAGGGGTCATATTATGCTTTTTTAAAGATCATTATTTTGTGTATTAAGCCCGAAAGGGGAACAGAGTCACGTGACAGACACAGTGATGAAGCTGGTATGTGTTTGTGATGTGACCCCGCCCCCCCCTCTCTCTCTCTCTCGCGCTCTCTCTCTCGCTTTCTCGCGCTCTCTCTCTCTCTCTCTCGCGCTCTCTCTCTCTCGCTCTCTTCAACACTAACTGCGGTTACTGAAACCACACCTTCTTTCTTTGCGTGCACATTTGGGCGGCATTATGCAAATATTTCCACATATTGAGGTAGATATGTGGGGGCGTGTTAGAACGAGCCGTTTTAGGGGGGCGTGGCAGAGTCTTAACTTTGATAAAGAATATCTCTTTGGTTTTGAGACTTTAGTCTTTGCAACTTCAGGGATCTTATCTATGCACAATCAGCTTGTAACACTCAAAAGAGAATGGAAAACTTGAAATCGCATCATATGACCCCTTTAAGCCCTTTTTTGAAGGCTTGTGTTGCCAGGTTGTGGAGCTGGAGAGGGTTGGAATAGAGATGCAAAACTATGTATTTTTAAAATCACCTGGCTGGTGGGTTTCCTGAATAACTAGTTGTGTAAGGAAATGTTCAAGAAGAACTGAATAAGGCTGGTTTTGAGTTCACCTGACTGAATGAATGCATTTGGGATTGTTTAGGTAAGATATGTATTAGAAAACAGAGTGACACAGATCACAGGCCATATTTACTAAAAGTTAGACTATTTTAAACTTAACACCTTTTTTTTTTAAATCACATACCACCATTTTTTCCTCCAAAAAATGCACAAGATGGGACTCAGTGGTCGATAATTTCTGTGTTGTGTATGGCTGTAGTGCTTTAAAGGGGTGCAGAATACAGCAGTACCATCTTGTTTATCTAACTATTTTATCTTTTATCATTTTATTTTATAATTTTTATTTATTTTTTAATTGTATATATTGGATATTGTGATCATATTGTAATTGATTTGGATTGCCACTGATTCTATAAAATTATTATATAAATAATAACAATAACAATAATTGTGTATATAATTAGTATATAATATAACTCTTATATAATTTATGTATTTGTAGACAAAATTGTATAGCATTTTAATATTAGCCATTTATGATCCATAATATATGGGAATAATTTTAAAATAGCCTACTTTTTGATTAATTAGACTAATTCACCATTTTAATAAATTAAACTAATTCACATAGCTAGTGGACCATTGTTATCGATCCCATGCCAAATGGGTTTTATGCTTAATATATTTTATTGTGATACACAGATGTTCTGTAGAGGGATGAGGCTTAGTAAGCAGTCTAAAAAGGCTTGTACAGGAAGGTCGGTGGTTATGGATTTATGGGCACTTAGTTTGGCAGGGTGTGAATGTGGTATTTAGTTTAAAACAGCAACTGATGATATCAGCTTAGTGGTGTCTGAGAATGGCCTTTGACTTGACACTTAAAACCACTGTGCTCAGCGTGGGGCCAGCAGGCAGACCTGGTGTCAGTCCGTGTGACCTGTCCCGTCTTTTTTTTGATTGTTCAAGCCGGAACACCTGTGGTCTCAGCAGTGGCCTTGTTAAGGCTGGAATTTCAGAGCGAGGTAGAGTTACGCCCCCTGTGGGGATTCTCACTGTGAGAAAAGGGTGAGAAAAAGACTGAATGTGTTAAAACTTCAAGTAAAACGTAAAGCTTTTCAAGTCATCCCTGTGTTTTATGTCTCTCACTTTTATCTTGACCTCTGGACACTGTCCTCCTTTTCAATTCTCTTGGAAACCTAGTTTCGCTGACTAAACGTCAAGTCAAAATGCGTTATGGCCTGCGACGTCTCATGGTTTATTTCAGAGGAGAGCGACGAGAGAACAAAGGCTTGACGGAAAGGTGCAGGGAGAAGGTTTCCAGTCAAAACGGACAGTTTGCCGAGCAAAGGTTTGACATTTCCTTCATGCTGATCAGCTTCCAGGACATGCGTTCTCCAATGAAAAAATCGAATATGCCCATGCGTCATTGATTCCCAGAGACATCGGAGTGAGTAGCTTTTGGGGTTTAACCAGGAGACTCAACAAAGTCAGGCTGTCATCCTTGATGGGCCTTGATTAAAGCGCCATGGAGGTTGCATCCGTCAGATGTAGCGTAACTGTCAGTACGGTAATTGAATCTAATGAGAGGCTTCTCTGCCTGATTATTTCTGTAAGTAGAAAAGCAAACATCTGAAGTTTGCTTTTGGACACCACAGTGGAATACACTCATAGGCCATGAGAGAACAAGGAAACATGGCTAATAAGACTGCATTTGGCACGCGTGTCCACAGCGAGAGTGTTTTAAAAGGGTTGTTGGTTTATCAGTTCAAGAGTTGTTTAAAAATTCTCCCCGTCCTTCGAATTAGACTGAAAATGCGTTTCTCTGAAAGTTTCCACATTCAAGGATGAGGCAATCTGCTTAACGTCACTAGCCACTAATACAGAGAAGACAACACAATAGGCTTTTCAAGGACGTGAGGAATGCTCTACGCCCATGCTTCTCTGAGCTCTCAAGGCTGTTTATTGGGCCCAGGATAAAGGACCCTGCAGAGTGTGTTTACAAAATTGAGTCAGTAATCAGATGGGCACAGATGTAGTTTTGCAGATAATCAGTCTAAATGAATCTTCATGATCTAAGCCTTTTTTCCAACTCAGTCTTCTGAACAAAGCATCCCTGAACCACTGAAATTAATGGTGAAGTGTGTCATTTCTGCATCACCAAGCTGATTTGCCATTGGTTGAGGAAAAATATCATCCAGCCTCGAATTATATTAACTGATGAATTAATGAGTATAACTTGATGTTTCAATTTTATTTTGTAAGAACTATTTTTTTGGCTTAATTTTAATTTAATTAATTAATTTTTGTTTTTTTGACACACTTCCCTTTTGAACCTTGTCTGTCAGACTAGTAAGACCCAAGTTTTTACTGTTGCTATATTACATTTGACATTGAACAGTATTTCCGTAGTAACAAGATCGGAGAGGTTTGCAAGCAGAGCCATTTCTACAATATGTAATTTTTAAACTACAACAACTGGAATTCAAACTGTTTCAAATAAGAGCCACAGTTCCCATCTCACACAGTGGCCTTGTGACCCTTGTTGTCCCTGTGGTCTAACAAAATCTGAGTTTTCATAAGCAATGCTTTTTTGGGCTTAGACACTCGAGAAGGAAGATTCAGAGCCAGATTCAAACTTGTGTGTCCTTCATGAGCACCGTGGCCATTGTTGAGATGACCTTAATTTCGGTAACATTCCTTTATCAGTACTTGATACTGATCAACCAGATATTTTTGTATCCATCCCAGGCTGCTGATTGTTGTGCCTAGTCTCTCATATCACTGCTGTTTCTTTCTTCTCACACAGTAAAACAACTTCAGCAGCTCCTCCTCCTCAAGCTGGAGTCCGTACCACATGCCGGCATTTATTTTGTGATATGACGGGCTGACTGTACATCATCTACTTAAATGACAGGGTGTCTCAGGATTATATTTCATGATGTGAAAAATTAAAGGGGCCAATTTTTATAAGCACAATATTCATGAGAGCGTTGTCTTAATGAGCCAGTCCACTGTATATTTACTCAGATTGGCTACTGATTCAGGATACCGAATCGAGAGAGACATTAAACTTGACTAATCAGGGGTTTGCGCCAAGGCATAAATCTTGAGTCCAGAGGAGCTGTTAAAAGACAGAATGCTTGATCTTAATATTCATCAAGACTGTTTAAGATGCAGTACAATCACACGTTCACACAGTGGGTTGTTTACACATATCTCTGATTAAAACCCATAAATAAAAGGTACACGGCTAGAATAGCTCGTTCGTTGGTGGCGTCTAATTCAGATATTAAACTCTGAGTATCTGGTGCATTTCAAAAAGTGTTTGTTTTCATTATATCCCTTTTCTTTGGGATTGTGATTGAGAACTTCCTTTTCCCCCTCTCCTTTTCCTTTTTTGTGGAGGTTCCTGTCCTTCCGCATTACCCGTGTTTTTGGAAAAGCCGAGGTTGACTGGGAGCCTTAGCTCATGTGTTAAAGCGGTAATTTTCAGTGACATTGCTCAGAGCAAGTAGGAATGTGTCATTGTCCACCCTTCACTGGTTACACAATACGGAATCTGTTGTGCTGAAATGAAGGTGATTCACTCCGTCGGGGTTTTAGGCAAGAGCTAATGGGCCCCGCTGACCAGTCGAGCCAGGGAATGAGGGATACGCCACAGGGAAACGTGTCCCCAATGGCCTAAATTCATTTTGATGACCGTCACTGATTACAGCCTATTTATTTCAGCCATGTATTGCATGCTTAATTTGGTTTACGCTAGCTGGATTGTCTGAGGTTTAACACGCTAGATGAAGTGTGTCCTAGAAAGCGGAAGTGAGAACTTAATATCTTTGATGTGCTGTCCTTTTTACTGCATCTACCAGACTTCTACGGCACTTACGAATAGGCTTACATTTTAATCTGTGCAAATTCTCCAATAAGCAACAACTAATCACCTGATTTATAATCAGATTTTTGCTCATACGTTTAACAGTTTCGTATAATCTCTTGTGGTTTTCACATGATGCTGATTGTTCATTGATGCATATTTCAGTTAAACCATTAAAAAAACATTTAGATTAGAAACATTAATTTATATGGAAGAGCATTAATATCCAGCACTTTCTTAAAGAGATAGTTCACAAAGTAAGAACAATTGTTATAAACTCCCTTATGTAGTTCTAAAACGGTAATGTAACCGTATTGCTGTTTCTTTAGTTTTCATTTGCTTATTCCATACTGTTCATAGTGAACAAAAAGTGACCAAAAACAACTTAGCTCAACAACTCGAGTGCTATTTTCAGACTCTATTTATATGATTTGTGTGAGGAAATTTGAGTTACTGATAATCTTCCCCTCCAGTGAACTGTTAACATGAAAATTGCTTCAAATCATTGAGTCAGTGAGCTGAGCTCGAAAACCATATTAGTCTGATTCATGGACAACCTATTTAGTTCTATTTGTGAACCAGATCAATCTGTTCATTGAAAATAACTAGCTCAATATAATGATCCATTCATGACATTGAACAGATTCAGATCTCAAGTTCAACTCACAGACTCAGTGAGATCCAGGTGCAACGATTCACAAGGTAACAGCTCACTGAAGGGGAAAGTTATCTATTATATAACTTCAGAAGACCTAGGAATATGGAACACAAGTCATCTACTATTTGTTTATTTATCTGTGAATTGTAGTTCTATGCAAAAACCGCACTGTGGACTTTAAAATTGTTCTATGGAAAAATAACAGAAAATAGGTTTGAAACAACGTAAGGTAACATGATAAAATAATGATTTTTTTTTTTTATTTTACATTTTTGGGCCAAGTAGTCCTTCCAAACCCAAGTTTGCTTGTTGCTGTTCATAAATTTCTCCAGCTGTTTTCACAGTTCTTTTTCATATTAATGTCTGTATTAACCTTTCCTTGGTATCTTCTTTAAGGCTCTTCGTCCCTCTCTGACATTTCCACATTTTTGTCATTTTAATCAAACAGCTGCATCAGGCGCCTAACAGGCAGTCGGTCCATCCGTTTCCTGTCCCATCCCCCCTCTTTGACCAGACCATCAACATCCCAGCCAGCTTATCATGGGGAACTAATTCAATATCCCTGTGCCTGTTTTAAATGTCATTGGCTGAGCTCATCTGGAATGACATGTTTTTCATGGTGGAAGTAAAGGCGCTTTATTGAGCAGGGACCAGAGCGGGGGGATGCGGCTGCCCTTCGCTCTTCATGTTCGCTCCGATCCGAAAGGTCTACGAGCTTTTTAAGATAATTCGGTGCACATTCAGCGCAAGCTCGCTCATCCTGTCTCTCATTGGCTCTGTGAGTCATCACGCATCCTCAGCTGACATGTGAAAGTAGACTATGGCAAAAGTTAGATCATCAAATGTCGGTCTATCTGCTAGCATGGAGTGGTTTAATTTTGCTCTCTCAGTTTTATGATTGGTTTAAACATTATTTCAAATATTATATTGATATTTTTATGGTTTGTTAACTTAATAGTATTAAGTAATTCTCCTTAATAGTACTTAGTTTCGCCTAAAATTCTGTCATTTAGGATTCACCTTTATGTAACTCCAAACCATTTCTGAAACTGGACAATTGAGTCATTGAGTTGACATGAGAACCGAGTCAGTCTAATTCAGGAACTTTTAGACTAGACTAGTTTTTGTGAACTGGATTACCTGACTCATTGAAAAGATCTCAAAGCAGTGATTTTGTTTATTTAGAAGACATGCAGCACACAAATCATATAGACTGCTATACTTTAAAAGTGTTTTTTTTTTTTTTTTTATTGTTGAAATCTACGATATTCCTTAAATTGAATTTTTGTTTTCCACAGAAGAAAGAAAGTCATAGAGTACTGTTTAGTTGTGGGTGAACCTGTCCCTTTAAGATTGTCTTAAATATTGATTGACAGCAAAGCCTTTGCGGGTACCATTCTGTGATCTCTCGCCACATGGGTGATGATATCAGTTAACCCATTGTACCAGAGAAAAGGTCCTGGTGTGAGGAATGGCCTAAAACCCCTGAGATGCACAGCATGGCTTCTTACCCCGACCCCTGCAGGCATGCCTGTATCATCTGGCCTTTTGCCCATACTGAGTCATCCGCCTCCGATATCACCGCTGCTCCTTTCTTAACTCCCCCCAGCCTTTTTTAGCCCCAGCCCGAATGTTCGGCAGCCTCTGGGGTTGTGGGTCAGAGAATAGGGCAAAACTGGAAATGTGAGGGGTCGGCTGGGGCTTACTGTGGCAGATAGATGGGCAATATGTGAGGCAGGATGAGTCAAATTATGTTGCTTCTTTAAAAGATCCATTTCAAATATAAAGGGCAAATAAGCATCTGCTCTGACAGGTCTGCCAGTCTGCTATTGAAGTGGCCAATCAGAAGTGCATTTTTTACATTAGAGAGGACAGCGTGACCAAAATGTAACCCTAAAATGACAATTCTTGATTATTTACTTTTTTTTTTTATATTTCTTAATGTCATTCTTTATTTAATTTATTGTATGTAATTATATATAGAACGTAATATATACAGTATATATATATATATATATGTGTGTGTGTGTGTGTGTGTGTGTGTGTGTGTGTTTTTAAATTTTTAAAAGAATAATTTTTAATATGTTATTGTGAATTCATTGTTTTAGTTATTTCATGTTGCATTAATTTTGTGCAGATTAAAGTTATTTATTAATGTTAATAGTTAATATTATTTGTATTACATGAATGTTTCTGTGTAATATAGGTGTGTTAATCAACGTTTTTCCCCAATGTCTAATTGACATTACAATTATGTTGGTGAATTAGCTTTGTCATTGTGAATCATTATGATGCATGTAGTAAAAATCCATTCTCATGTGTTTTTCCCGTAGGGTTCCTGAAACCCCATTGCTCGATACCACCGCCACCTCAGAGAGGACGAGCAGAAGCATGCACGTGTTTCAGCGGAATGTGTGCTCTTCATCAACGCAGGCTTTCTACAGGTAACCTATGCATATTTAGAACTACACAATCGCTTACGTTCTCCACAGCGCATAAACTTACAGCAATAACTCGTCTTTTGGCAGCTCTGTAGCTCCACTATAAAATAATCCTGCCTTTTTGTGTGCGTCAACTGTTCCCATGAAACCTTATGGTTCTTCCTTTGAAGAACACTCAAGATACATGCATAAATCTATGCATTGAAGTCATATTTAGAGCCCTAAACGGATTTCCACTGTGCTTGGCTATAACTCATGCCAAATATGTCTGGTCTTGTAGTATGTCTGCGTTTGCAAGAAACAAGACACGTCTTGCACCACATGCATACATATACAAATACACCCTCTAATCTGAATTAGTGTCTGGCCCCCTCCTTATGTTTTGGTCCTGCAGTGTGTGATTTGCAGTTTATGTTATGTTAGTTTAAAGGGCTGATGGACATGTTAGCAACCGGTCTTCTCTGAGGGATCCTTATGGGGCAGCATTACTGCAGATTCCAGCTGTGACCCTGTGGTATGTGGGGAATGGATTGCTGTTGGCTTGGATGTAAACATGTTTTGTTACATGACTTTTATTGCCTTGTCTTTGCAATGTCTATACATGTATAGTATGTGACCAAATGACTCGTATGAACTGGTTCTTCTCATGACTAATGAATCGATTCAGTTCAGAATCCTGTAGGATGGTGGTTCTCCTCTGGTTTTGTGTCTAGATTTTACATTGTGCAGCAAGTAATGACCAAACAGCACTAAAATTTTTCATCATACAAATGCAAATGTCCTCACAAAAAAAAAAGAAACGCTGAAATGAATACATTTTATAGTTTTGGATGAGGACATGATATGCAACCTGTATATATTTTGACTGAGTTCAGCTAATTGACAAAGGAATTTGTGGCAAAATACTGTAGTTTGATTGGACAGATTACTTTTAACATCAAAAACAAATAATACGTAAAACGTTTACACATAACTTTTAAAAATTGATAAGCTCATTTGTTTTGCTATTCTACATATGCACAATCAATATGGTTCCTTGTATTTAATTCATTGCATTTTGTATCGCTTTTTTCCCCATCTGAACCTATATGCAACCTTTTTTCAACACCAGATGAGAACCACTGCTGTATATGTGTAACAGTGAACCCACACATGTGTCAAGTGCGTTGTGGGAGACCTCATCCATATGCTATTAAAATGGAATACCATTTTGATTCATCTCTTTGATATAGCTTTTTAAAGGGGTCATATGATGTGATTTCAATTTTTCCTTTCTCTTTGGCGTGTTACAAGCTCTTGGTGCATAAAGAAGATCTGTAAAGTTGCAAACACTAAAGTCTCAAAACCAAAGAGATATTCTTTATAAAAGTTAAGAGTTAACCACACCTTCCTAAAACGGCTCGTTCTAACACGCCCCCACATATCTACGTCACGATCTGGGAAGATTTGCATAACGCCGCCCAAATGTTCACGCAAAGAAAGAAGGCGTAACTTTTGGGCGGCGTTATGCAAATCTTCCCAGATCGTGACGTAGATATGTGGGGGAA
>NW_015558584.1:110608-114561 GCF_001515605.1 Sinocyclocheilus anshuiensis | reverse complement strand
GCGTAAGAAGACAGTATAAGTCATTATAATCAGTAATTATGTCCCCACTGGATGCAACAAATGCCTCATTTGTAATGGGTTGTAATGTTTTTGTGTTGTCGCTCCGGCCGGGACACGCCATCACAGTATGGTGAGGGGCGTAACATTTCCGTCACACGCTTGAGGTATTCGGCCAATCACAACGCACTGGATAGCTGGCCAATCAGAGCACACCTCGCTTTTTCAGACCGATGAGTTTTGTAAAAATCGACGCGTTTCAAAAAGGCGGGGCATAGAAGAGAAACAATAATGTACAGTATGTGGAAAATAATGTGTTTTTTGAACCTTAAACCGCATAAACACATTTCATTACACCAAATACACAAAATAATGTTCTTTTTAGCAGCATCATATGACCCCTTTAAGAAGGATTGGTTTCGACAGTCACATCTTGGCGTATTTTATTAAATCCATTTTTACAAAAGTCCCATAGGGTTAAATGTTTGCTCAGAAGCACAAGTTTAAGGCTCTTTTCTCCCTCATGTACCCATGTGATTGATTGAATGCATTTTTTTTTTATTGCAGTTTTATACTCTCTCAACCCTGAAAGGCACGGCAAGCATCTTTCAATAGCTACTACAGACAGTCCGCACACATCACTCACAACAAAGGGCTACTTATAGATCGTATACAGAGAGGATTCTTTGGATTAGTTGCTTGGAGCCATTCACACTGAAGTCGTTCTATTTGTGAAAAATTTTAAATATTTCCGCAAGCTGGCGTGGTGGTCTTAAGACGCTCCAGAGAACTTTGGCAACAGAAATTATTTTGCCTATGAAAATGATTTCTGTCTACATATTGTCTTTTCCAAAGCCCATAATAGAGATTGTGGAGAACCAGTCTTTAAAACCTGCATGGTGCTCAGCAGTCTGTTTGTGGTGAAACGGTTACTGTGGAAACCCTGCGGTCTGGTGTGGTGGCTAGCCTAACTAGAGTCGCTCTTTTATAGAAGTAGTAATAGCTGTGTTTCTAATTAGGGAATGTGTTTCCGTAAATCTCTTCAAAGCAAGAGGATGTGTTCCAGTCTTAGCTTGTTGCTTGTACTGTGGTGACCAAAATCACACATTAGAGCAAGGAAGATGACATGGGTTCGTTGGCGAAGGAAGCAGGAAAACGAACGTCACCCGGGGAGCTCTGAATCCCTGATGTGGCAGCACTTTGGCGTCCAGTGGTTTTACGTTGTTTCAGGTTTTTTTTTTTTTACTAAATTTACCCTTATTGGAAAGGGACCGTGAGAAACGCAGCATCCTCTTTCAGTTCCAACTTAGTTTCAAAGGTGCTCGTTTTTTTATTATTATTTTTAAAAAGGAAAGCGCTCGTATGAAGTGCGCAAGAGGGAGCACTTAAAAAGCGGCTGCAGAGGGGCCTCACAATACCGTCCTTGTGCTGCGATCTGGGCTCTTCTTGCTGCAGCGAGCAGAGGAATGGAAAAGATTATCCGCAGGAATGTCTGGGGTGCCCTCAAACGCAGCGCTCCGCGCAACTGGCAAATGGGAGCGCTCGACCAAGTGGCGGGCTAATTTTTTCCTGATGAACTCAGCCGCCTGCTTCATAATGGAGTCTGATTGCCAGCGCTAAACTCACATATGGTCCATGTTTGGAGAGCCCCAATGACAGGACCACTTCTGTAGCGGGCAGAGGGAGATGATCGCTGGCTCAATCTTTTGTTGTTTCATTAGGGTTGGGTAAGGACGAGGGTTTAGTCAGGTTTATTTCGGCCCACTTTCCCCTTCAGGTGTGTGGTTCTTTTTCTTTAATTATTCACTTTTTATTGACATCACTTAATTTAAGCTCCAGTTACGCCCCAAAGCCAAACCTTATTACTTCTGGCCACACTTAATTATGTCGGTTGGTTCATGGTGCATCCCATGGCTTCATAAATTCTCCCAATTAATTTGGAGGCTATTTATTGTTTTGAGTTCTTGGAAACAACTTTTGCGGCCCCGTTACAGCAAGTGGCGGTAGAATTAACCCCATAAATTACAAGGACAGGCTCGTTTTACTTGTGGTGAGTGTGTTTTAGCTCAGTGGAACATCGCCATCAGCCTACAGAAAGACAAAAAGGGAATGTGGTCAGGTTTCCGAGACCAAAGCATGTGTTTGTAGACCTTGTGGTCGCACGGGAAGAGGAAGGGGCAATGTGGGGTCAAAAGGTGAGGGAGGCCAAGGAAAGGAGCTCGTTAGCTACGACATGTTCAGCACTCCCTTTTTTTTAATTGGCTCTGGTTGCCATCCACACACGCCCTCGCCACTTCCTGTTGGCCTGGGGCCACCGGAGAGGGGCCTAGAAACTCCAGCTTGTTGATTATTGAGTCGGGCCCTTTATTTGCTCTCAAATTCATCACTACCCAGTGCACTGGCTATTTTAATGGTCTTATTTATTTAAACTGTGCTTCAAAGGTAACCCAGTGGAGAAATAACAATTCGGCTGCCATTTTTTATTACTTTATGTCATGTGTACTCATGTTGGTTTATATTCTCACGGCGGGCCTGCAGTCTGTCATTATTTGGGTCGTGGCTGCCAAAAGGGTTTGGGCTAATTGGATTTCGAAGTTCATTTTCATCAGCTATTTGATAAAGACCTGGCGGCGGTCCTAAAAACTCCAGCCACCCGCGGTATCCGCACCAATGAGTACATTCCACACGTCGGGACTGTAATAAGAAGAAGTGAAAAGAAATTTGATCAGAGTGATCTCATCTGGGGAGACGTTTTACTTTATTTCCTCATGAGCCCCGTGTAAACACTGGAAGCAAAGTGGAAGTTGTGCGGCTCACTGTGATGGATTTTCCCCCATGACACCGTCAAGCATGTTTTGTGCTAATCTGCCAGCTAATTGAAAGCAGCTTGCTTTCATGTCCAGTGTTACAATGCCCATGCCTCTTGAAATGAAAATGATGGAGGATGCATCTGTGATATTGGCTTTAAATAGATGATTTTTTGGATCAGAGACGTCAGGAGCTGTGATCTATTAGCAGAGAGTGTTTTGCGCAGCTCGTCAGGTGATGGAGATTTACCGCTGATTACAGAACCGGCTTTCTGACAAGATGCGCATTAAATATCGCATGCGATTTATCGTGCAGCCCTAGTGTAGTGTCTCTGTCAGAAGACAACGTAATGCAGGCCATTGAACAGGCATTTCTAGAGCTATTATCCTTGATGTGATGAAGTATCTTGAAATATTCTCCAGCTGAGAGAAGAACACTGATTAAAATTAGAATTTGAAGTAGAGATCAGTTTGACCTATATATATTACAGATATTTCACTGGTTATTGTTCTTTAGTATGATGATGATGATGATAATTCTTATTGTCACTAATATGCCAATGGATGTGTAATAATTTATTAGTTGTATTAATAATAGTAATAATCATTATTGATACAACAATAACATTAGTATTAGTACTATCGATAGATATATATATATTTTTTAAGAATATGTTTTATGTTTAGTACTGTATTGTCATAAACGACCCCTTGTGTAAGATTTGGTACCATGGTGCATGTCTTTTTTTCCTCTATTTATTTATTTTTTGTGGCTAAATGAAGAGCAAATACTGATATAGACTGGCTTAGACCGTCAATACAAACACATAGCCACACTTTTACCTCAGATGACTGCAGGACAACACACAATGTGGCCTAAAAAGCTTAGAGCTTAGACAATTTGGATTGGTCAGCTTTTTTTTTTTTTTGGAGTGTGTCTGAAATAGATTTATACAGGGATCTGTGTGTTTGTGTGTGCATTTGATTCACCATCTCTAAAGGTGAGCCTAGCTGAGATTCTTACAATGACATGCCAACTGATCAGAGAGACAGTAAGAGCATGGGGAGTGTGAGACAAAAGAAGTTTTCAAGAGATAGGGCCAAAATTGAAGGAGGACGCAAAAGACCCCCCCCCCCCCCCCCAAACAA
>NW_015558584.1:104870-110586 GCF_001515605.1 Sinocyclocheilus anshuiensis | reverse complement strand
ACGGAGTAAGTAGCACTCACATTGGCACAGTGTGACAGCAGCCGCTCGTTGTGTCTGGGTCAGGAAAAAAATTGGAGTGACTAAGCCTTTGATAAATCTTTGAGCTCTTAATCTTTCTGTGCCACCATCATAGTGAAATCCTATCTCATTGTCACAGCTGACCGAGGGGGGTGGGTGGGCGACAACGCTCTGCATCTCACTGCCCTCTGGGATGCGCAGCCTTTCCCTGGCTCTCTCTGTCTGTTTCATCATTAAATGTTACTTTATAGTGATCACAGCTTGAGGTCACTTTTGAAGCCAACATGAAATCAAAATTAACCCTGTTCACTTATTGGACTTATTTTTTCTTATTGTCTTATTGTGAAAGATTAAATGGTGCATGCGATTTCAAAGAAAGCTTCTGAAATTTCATTTTATTTTATTTTATTTTATTACACGGCTCTGTGGAATACTTGATTCTGATTGATCAGTCGCGACATTCCGAGGTATGTTATCCCTCGATAACAACCGGTAAAAGCTGATAACACAGGCTCATCCGGGTAACTGAAGTCGGCGCTGTACTGCCAGGAACAGTTTTTCTTGGTGGAAGCTTTGCATTTGTTTAGCTAATAAAATATTAAAAGTTGATTCAAAATTGTGTACAATTATTGAATTATGTCATCCTGGTATCGCGGACTCGCTGTAATGTATTATAAGATAACCATTAAGATAACAAACTGGTAAGATTTTAAAACATTTTCGTCTTAAATCTTTTATTGTCAATTATTTATGTGGTGAAATGTTGTGTAACTGCACCGTATCCCTTAAATGTCCGTCTAGTTTGAACTTGTCGCTTGCTCGCAACTGCTGTGTTCACGGAAGCTTTGCGTTCAAATATTTCAACGCAAATCAATATTTCGTGTCTAATTATTTACTTATGTGGCAAGTAGCCGTGTAATAAGTGGGATAATGTACATCCAGCCGGTTGTTATCGCAAAATATATAAGACTGAAGGGCTTTATTTTGCAATAACAACCAGCTGGATGTACTTTATCCTGCTTATTACAGTGCTACTTGCCACAAAACTAGACAATTAGACATGAAATATTGATTTGAGTTGAAATATTTGAACACAAACCTTCCGTGAAAGCAGTTGCTAAGAAGTTCAAAGACGGACATTAAGAGATATGGTACAGTCATACTACTTATTACACGACATTTCTACACATGAATAATTATGGCGATAAAAGATATTGATTTAAAATGAAACAGTTTCAAATTCTTACCAGTTTGTTAGTTATTGTACAGTGCAGTGTACAAAACAATCGTCACAAAATGGCAGCAGCTGCATTATGAAATGAGAGAGTCCGCGATACCAGGATGACATAATTAAATATTGATTTGAGTTGTAATATTTTATTAGCCAACCAAACACAAAGCTTTCACGAAGAAAAAATGTTCCCAGCAAGCGAATAGCGCCGATTGCAGTTACCCGGATGAGCCTGTGTTATTAGCTTTTACCGCTTTTTATTGGGGAATAAATTCATACTCGAAATGTGGTGACCGACCAATCAGAATCGAGTATTCCACAGATCCATCCAATAATAAACATTAACATCAGGGTTCTCTGCAAAGCTGCTTTAAAACAATGTGTATTATGAAAAGCGCTATGCAAAGAAACTGGACTCTTTACTTGACTCTGTGTGTCTTAAAATGGTTTGTTTTTACACTTGTTTGTCTTATTAACTCTGTTCTTGTGTGTTCTGCAGCTGTAAAACCAAGACGTACCCCGATGACCTTCCAAACACCAGCATTGTGATCGTGTTTCATAATGAAGCCTGGAGTACACTGTTGAGAACCATACACAGCGCCATAACCGCTCGCCCAGACACCTGCTGCTCGAGATACTGCTGGTGGATGATGCTAGCGAGAGAGGTCCTAATCACATCAGCTCATTAACTGATCATTTTAATTACGTTTGCATGTCGAGTTATTCCTTCAGTATCACTATACCGATCAATGGCAGAATATCCTCAGTGTCATCGTTTATGTGAAAGTTTATTTAGTCCATAAATGTCATTCAGCTTCTTAGAGACCTGAGTGAGGAAACATTAAGATGTGTGCAATATGAAGCTGTCCACCATAATTTCATCTCTGTAGATTACCTCTGCTTTTATGGATTGATTGATTGCAGATTTTCTTAAGAAAAAATTAGAGTAGCTGTGTAATAAGCGGGATAATGTACATCCAGCCGGTTGTTATCGCTGAATAACCCCCTTCAGGGTGATACAAGACCCCTCCGCGAACCCTGTCGGGGGTTACTCTGCGATAACAACCGTCTGGATGTACATTATCCCTTACTTATTATTTTATTTTATATTTTATTCCATTTTATCAGTTTACCATGTTACGCTTTATACATTTTAACTGTTAATGGGAATCAAACCCATGGCTTTGCTAGTGCCATGCTATACAGTTTGAACTTCTTGAACAGTCTAGCAAACTATCTTTGCTTAATAAACAGAGAAAATTCAAGGTTGTTCCTCTAAACGTGGGTAATTCCCACACCAGATGGCATTTCCATCTCTTTTGTTGTGTTTTCAACTAGACTCTAGAATGTGAACTTGAGTGAGTTATTGAAAAACACTATATGAAGTTTTATTTAAGCCTTGTTGCCTTTCTCTCTCTAAGATTAGATGTGTTTATAGTGCAGTTGACAGCTGGAATTGGAGCGAGATTTCATGGTCTTTCCAACCGCAGTAAAATATTACAAATAAATAATCTGTATTATTTGTTTGCACCAAGCATTGTTTTAGGATCACACTTAGGGTGACATATAAAAACAGTTGAAAATGTGATATATTGCGGCGTCAGAACCTTTTTTTTTTTCAGGTTGCGCAACCAGATATTGTTGCATATTTGGATTCTTACAACAGTAAGACATTCATTGAGGCCCTTCCAAAGGAACAGGCTAATCTGGGCAATTTATTTATTGATCCTGGTTTTCTTCTGCACGATTGCGTGCGGCTGTCTGCACATAAATGACAGTAGTTATGCCCAGAGCTTCTCACTTATCTGTGACTGAAGGATACAGACCCTTCAGAGTGCAGTACACTGGCTGTTTGTGTGTGATTTGCTTGTTTATGTGTGCGTATGTTTATGGAAGACGAGCTCCAAGTGTTATTTGGATGGACGCCTCCACTGAAGTCATCTGATTCCAATATGCATGAGCCCCGTCCTGCCAGGGACAACAGGATGCTCTGGATCAGACACGCATAGCTTCACTGTGCATGCTGATTTTTAAACTAATGTTCTTTAGTGCTGTTATCTCATGCTCCTTTGGGAAGGATGGGGGAAAAGTCAAAGGTCTTTGGGAATCTTATGCAAAAATTGGACAAATTATGCGTGTAATATGTGACCCACTCCATTATTTTGAGTGATTTTGACGCAGAAAGACATTTTGAGTCTGAATTTGAGGATTCTAAACTATTTTCAGAGGTTTTGTTGACAGAATTAGGATATTTATTAAAGCATACAACTGTTCCAAATGTTGGGGTCAGTAACATTTTTTTAAAATGTTTTTAAAAGTTCTCTTTTGCTCAGCAAGGCTGCATTTATTTGATCACAAATACAGTAAAACAGTAATGTTGTGAAGTATGATTACAGTTTAAAAGAACTGTTTTATATTTTATTATATTTAGAAATGTAATATATTCCTGCGATGCAATTTTCAGCAGCCATTGCTCCAGTATTCAGTGTCAAGGGCTCCAGACTCTTTCTTCCAACTGGTCGTTTTTTTGCGACACTTTCTCAGTTGGTCGCATGAGCACATGATTTGGTCGCAGTTTTTTATTTATTTACTTTTATTTTTGCTACAGCATGGGATTAATCAATTCATGCTGATGAACTTTTATCATAGTTTATAGTTATATGGAAACGAAAGAGGTTAACATTCAACCTGTTCTTTTTTATTAGTATTATTAGTATTTATAGTGTTATTATTATTTGTGATTTGAATTTTGTGAACGGGAGTTCCTCTTTTGCTATGTTATAAGCCGTGGGCTTCGGATGCTTTCGCGTTTGAATTTGTGATCTTGTCACGTTTTACAAGAAAAGATAATTGTCTGTTTTGCTTACATCTATACCTTTCACTTTTTAAGACTAAAACAAAAGATGGATTCATTGTTATTCTTAATTAAAAAGCACAACAACAATAAAACAGTAAGATACAATGACAAAAAAGCTTACAAAACGTTTATTAACAAAAATGAATAATATGAGGCATGGCATACACCACATGCTGTATTATATACAGACTAGTAAATTACAGAACGTTTAGCAAACACTAAGGAATCAAATAAAAAAATACTTTGGTTTAAGAAGCGGTCTTTTACTTTATTTTAGCATGAAAACCATCCATCGTTTCCTCAATATTTGCGTCATTTTTGCTGTGCGCACCTTTGCACTCGTGCTGACGCTGCGAGTAAACCATGCTCTACACCAAGCGCTGGGCAGTTCAAACGAGCAGCGCGGTTTCATTATGCTTTCAGTTTCGTTTGCCGTTTGATGTTTCACATATGCAACAGAAATGGCAGCGCTTATGAGTTAAACAACGTGGTGGTCATGCCAGTGCGACCGCTTACAAAAATTTAGTCGCACAGGTAGAAAAAATGGTCACAAAATGCGACCATTTGGTCGCAGTCTGAAGCCCTGGTGTCACATGATCTTTCAGAAATCATTCTAATGTACTGATTTGCTGCTTAAGAAACATTTCTTACTATTATCATTGTTGAAAACAGTTGTGCTGCCTAACATTTTTGTGGAAACTGTATTACTTTATTTATACATTTTTTCAGGATTCTTTGATAAATAGAAAGTGACCCCAAACTTGTGAACGGTAGTGAAAATAAAATAAAGTAAATAAAAGACAAGTACAAAGATAATTCATTATATAAACTAAAACGAAAATCATAAAAATTGTTACTTCAAATTGTACTACTTTTCCCCATAAATTTAGTTTAACTTGATGTACTAAAATAACTACAACTAAATCTGAAAAAAAAAATAATAATAATAAAAACTATATAGACAAATTGACAAACAAACGAATAAATAAATAAAAATTACAAAATACAACAGAATTACTAAAACTAATGGAAAGTAATATAAAAACTAGGCAGCTGGAGCATTTGTTTGATCCAAATGGCACCAAAGCTGATCTCATGAAGGGCAAGGTCAACGTTCAAACACCTGCCATCCACGGCAACTTTTGATACAGGTCAAAGAGGGCAAGAGGTCACTGAAAGAAAGATTGCGACCTTACAATGTCATACAGTTAGCAGCAGGACCGGCCGAGTGTGCTAATTTTCTGCAAAGCATGCTGGGATACAGTCTGAATGGGATGAAGGTGTTACTTGTTGCCCGTGTTTGCACTGAAAGTGAATGTTTGGTGCTTCTACAGCTAATGGAAATGTCTTGTTTTGGTGCGCTGCTGTTCAGGGACATACAGTTGTGAATTAAAAAAACAAAACTTTATGTTCTATAGGACTTTATGAATTCGATTTTCAGTTTTTGGGCACACTGATAGATATTTCCTAGAGATTCGAAAATGTACTCTCTTTTTTTGTTAGATTGTACTCATTTCACATCATCCATTCATTCTGTGGATTTGGCTACACTTGGGGCTGTTCTGGAGGAATTCTTGCAGAAAGTTGACCTTTTACCGCACACAAACATA
>NW_015558584.1:97108-103463 GCF_001515605.1 Sinocyclocheilus anshuiensis | reverse complement strand
ATTCCGATTTTCTTTCTAAGAACTATAATTGACAGCATATACAAACAAAAATCTACTTTTTTTCAACGCAAAGTTTTATCGTCATTAAAAAAACACAAGTAAAAAGTCAGCAATAAAATAAAAACAAATAAAAAAAATTCAAACAACAGCACAAATAAATGCAATAGAATAAAGAGAGCTATGAAACTTAAGTTTTTCAGGTTAAGTAAGTTTTTATTCAGTTAAAATTAAATACAGATTAATGTTTACCATTAAAGTTGTAAAACGTATTCAGTCAAGAGCAGAAAATTATTTTCTTTGTCTTTTGTTCTTTGATTAACATGACAGAGAGCAGCATAAATATTGGACCTGCGGTCCCTTTAAGAGTTTATCCATGGACCCAGTGATCACCGATCCGGGCCGATCATGAGGAAAATCGGCCGATTCTGATCCCTGGCCGATCGATCGGTGCATCTCTACAATGTAGGTTAGTGATGGGAAGTCTGATGAATAATTTCTGTGAATCATTTCTTTTGAACAGTTAGTTTCACAGAACTGTTTCCAAAGAATTTCATGCAGTCATGATTAAGCTTGGAACAACAACATTTTTTGGAACCTAAATATAATTTGCACCTACATTTAAACAATTATAAAATTCATTTACATTTGATTTTCATTTACATCTATAGGCCGAGAAATGTGGGAATCAAGTTTTGTGAACAATTCAACTGATTAAACTGACAAAGGTATGATTCAAAAGAATCATTCATTCATGAATCAGACATCACTATGTAGCTTTCTAGTTGAGTGTTGTCTAGGCCAAAATTCACTCCAAAATTAAAAGAAAGAAATGAGAAATAATATTTTTAGTTTTTAAAGTTTTTCAGATTTGTTTTGCATTGTGACTTTTTTCCTAAAATCAAAAGAAAAAAAGAAACACAATATATATGTGTTAAATATTTATAGTGGTTTTTTTTTCCTTTTGAAAAAAGTCACAATGCAAAAAATCTTAAAGGATGCTCTTTTAGGATGCTATTTCTTCACATGGTGCACCTGTTTAGGCTACTGAAATCCTGCTTACTCTTGAAAATGACTTTTCCTTCTCTTTAATGGCCTACAGGGAAGGATTGTGGGTAACTGGTGTGCATAACTCATTCTAGGAAAGGTGCTTTCCTGTTGTCTCGTCTGGGTGGATGGTTCGTGTTTCATGTCCAGCTGAGCTAGTCATCTATCTCTCATTTACTCCTCCTCCTTCTTTTCTTTAAGAGAAGAGGCCGGTCCCAGGAAAGGGTTAACCATGTGTACGTGACTGTAGCGAGGGCTGTTTTAATGCTTATGAAAGCTGCCTGACTGTCTCAGAACACCGTGTCCCTATCTGCTAATGCTTTTCAAGCGAGGATGTCTGAATGCAGAGGAAACAATCAGGATTTAAAGCAGAGATTAGCATAAAGAGACACCTCCACAAGGCTTTCCCTTTTTCTGGATTACAGTCCTTTATATATATTTGTGTGTACACGCCGCCTTGATTATGTCTTTAATCTCCATCCGAGAGTGGACAACTGTTCCTCCAGCTGTGCTGACAATGTTTCTGCAGTTTCACTGAGCGTCGTCCTGCATCTGATTACAGTATAGCCCTCTGGGCCGTTGTGGCTCTATCCTCAACAGGGAGCCATGTGGCTCGCTCACATCATGGGTATTCAGTCTCTCCGCCAACACAGATTATCAGCGTTCACACAGCTCCTGCTTTTCCAATAATACTCTGATCAGAAATGGCAAATGAGGCAGCTGTTGGTAACCCAAGCTGCTAATGCACGCACGCCGCTGATTATTAACACCTCTCCCGCCACCTGGCCTATTATATTCCGATATGCAGTGGACACGTGTGTGGAAGATCAGCATGATTACACAATAGCAACGAGCCGTGCGGCTAGCTTTTTATAGCACTAATTCACACGACACGCTCGCTCGCTCGCAGCTCAGTTATTCAAAACCCTGGCTCTCATATGATCTGGTAAGGGATGTCAACCGTACAGGTTTAGGCACTTTTTAATTCAAAGCAGATCGATAACAGGCTCGCATCTGGATTGGATGCTTGGCTAGTGATCAGTTACTATAAAACGTAAAATGCACACGAGGTTCACGCTATGCACAATCACGGGTAAATCTTTGCCCAGCAGCAGCAGGGCCGGCTTTGCCCATCCATTCTTTGATGGCTGAGGGTCTGTCAGGTAGCAAGTACTCTCGGTGTGTTTATGCCAAGAGGGATAACTGAGTTATGGGACTTTTTTGTGTTTGTGAGAGTCAATTTCTCTTTCGTTCCTGTCAGTGCTGCTTATCTGTGGCGGACAGGTTTCAAACGTCACAACTGGAAGAATTTTCAATCTTTAACAGGTGATAAAATGAGGCAGAATTCACAAAAGAATGACGGTGTCCTCAAGGTTGCGATGATTGTGGACATGCAGCCAGTGTCCTTTTGTTTCTTCTGCTTGTAATCTGTCAAAGTCTTTCTTAGTTCCTCATTGCATTGATTCAAATGAAGATTAACACTCTAAAATTAAAAACCTTTTCTCGGGTCTTCTCTTTTCCAGTCAGATCCTGTTGGTCTTTCAGCTTGAATGAAAAGCTTTTTAAAAATACTGTCATTTTCATGCTTTTTGTATCCCGTACGTCACCTGTCATCAGAGCGAAATAAACCCAGTGTAAACTGTGACTTATCGCAAGTAACCAGATTACATGCTTTCAGCTAATTGTGGGTCAGAGTTGCAAACAATGTGTCGTCTCCTGATTTAATTGGCTAAAGGCTAAACTTGTAAATTATGGATCATGGAACATTTTCACCCAACATTGCAGCTTTTTCCCCCAGTTACAGAAATGTGTCGTGCTGGAACATCCATTATAAACTGGCAACTGTGTTTTGGAACATTGATGCTGGTTTCTAACTGGTCCAAGCTGGCTTTAGCTGGTTCAATCTGTCTATAAGCTTGTCCGAGATGGTTATAAGATGGTCATTAGCTGGTGCAAACTGGTAGACCATCTTAGACTAACAAACTAGCTACCAGCAGCATGTAAGGTGGATTTTGGAACATGGTGGCTGGATGACCAGTTTAGACTAAGCTGGTCGGAGATGGTTATTAGCTGGTCCTATTTTTTTTTCTAGCTGGTTCAGACTGTTTATTATTATTATTATTGTTGTTGTTAGCTGTTTCAAGTTGGTCATTAGTTGGTCCAGCATGGTTTTTATCTGGCAAGCTGGTAGACCATCTTAGACTAGCAACAAACCAGCTACCATCTGTACTGGTGGTCAAGCTGTTTTTTTGTAACATGATGTGAGGTTGACCAGCTGACAACTGGTGTGAAAGAGCAAATGACCTGCTTGGACTAGCTAGAAACCAGCCACCATGATAAACTGGATTTTCGAGCAGGGTGGTGTGTAAAGGTACTGTCCTGGGGGTGTTAGTTAAAGTTAGCTTTTGAACGTCACCGGTTTTAGTACCTAGAGTGACAAACACCTCAGAGCAAAAGAGGATTTTGAACATTTCACTTCTCTGCTCTGTGTTCTGTTTTGAATTCAATCTCGCTAAACGACAACAACGACAGCTGCAATTTGCGATTTTAATGCTATCTGAAATCTGTGTTTTATGTGCAGAGATTTTGAGGTTGACCAGCTGACAACTGGTGTGAAAGAGCAAATGACCTGCTTGGACTAGCTAGAAACCAGCCACCATGATAAACTGGATTTTCGAGCAGGGTGGTGTGTAAAGGTACTGTCCTGGGGGTGTTAGTTAAAGTTAGCTTTTGAACGTCACCGGTTTTAGTACCTAGAGTGACAAACACCTCAGAGCAAAAGAGGATTTTGAACATTTCACTTCTCTGCTCTGTGTTCTGTTTTGAATTCAATCTCGCGAAACGACAACAACGACAGCTGCAATTTGCGATTTTAATGCTATCTGAAATCTGTTTTATGTGCAGAGATTTGGAAGTGGTCACAAATGTGACCTCCCCTCAGACAGAAGTGTATTTGTAAAAAGGGCATTTTGAGCATGTGTTTTGCTTCAGTGTGCAGGAATACATCTGAACATTGTTCGTTTTCATTAGGTCTTTTGCCTTTTTGAGTGGAGTGGTCTTCTTTTTTTCGTTGTCTCAATGTGGACACCCAGTCTCTCTATTAAACTTAACAAGGCTTTTAGAGAAAGAGTTTAAATACACTGTGTGTGTTTGTGTGTGTGCGCATGTGTTAAAGATTGAAGGAACGAGACTGCTGTCAAGATCTGTGTATGAACGAGTGTTCTCATAAAACCTGCATTTACAAGTGTGTGTGTGTGCATATCCCACTGCGCTTCTCTCCAGGAAGAGAGCCTAGAGACGTCCTGTTTGTGCTAAGGGCAAAAGGAAGAGCCTGAGAAGTTAAAGCAGACACAAATGTGATAAAAACACACCCACATAGTTTAAGTAAATAGTAAACACCCCTCAAATAGTTTAAGTAAAATGTATTCATCTTCGTAATGCATCTTTTTCTGCTTCAAATGTTTTTGTCAACAATAATGAAAAACAGCTTTAAAAAAATAATCATCGTGATGATAATTAAACGTTTTTGCCTGTAATTTAAACACATTTTTGTTGGTATATATGGTGATATGTCACAAACAAACAGTTAAAAGTAAAATGTAGTTGCCTACATTTAAAAAAAAAAGTTTTTTTTTATTTTGTGAACAATAACGAAAACAAGAAGAAAAAGATTGTGCTTTTTGTAATTTAAATAATGTAAACAAATGTAATTTAAATAATGTAAACACATCTCAAATAGTTATTTTAGTCAAATGTACGCATCTTTGTGATGTCTTTTCATCTTAAAAGGTTGTTTATTTTTTCAACAATGAAAGCGAGCCAAAAAAGAAGCAGCATGATGACAATTAAATGTTTTTGCCCATAATTTAAGCAAACATTTTCATCAGTGACGTTGTTGATGAGATTAACACTGATTATCGGATCCTTTACATATACACACTCATGCGCCTCAAACACAAACAAACCTAGGCCTATATTTTGATTTCTTATCTCTGTAAACAAATGCATAAAAATGCTTTAATTTCCCCAGATAAATGCTTCAGTCTTCGGGCCTGTTTACAGTCAAACTAATATTCTTTCTTAGCCATTTTCACATCTGTTTCCAAATGCATGTGAATACAGCAAACCATTAAACGTTCACTTTTCTTCTGTACCACAAAGGAGCTCTGCAGGCTGTTATTTATCAGGACTCCGGGCTCTTTGTTGTAATTGACATGTAATCCGTCGGGCCTTTTCTGCAGAACAGATGTCACAGTTGTTGGTGCCGTTGCTCGTTGCTTGAGCTCATTGCTTGGAGGGAGAGATGGCGGAAAAGGCAAAAGTGGTTTAAAGCGTCTCCTTCATACATTACCAATCACAGGCATACGGCAACAGACAGAGGTTTTCACAAACCACAGAACACACCTCAGCGTAGGCACAGAGTCGCTCAGGACCACTGAGTCAATAGAGATGCTCCAGGCTTTTTGATCTCCTCCTTTTGTTGATAGAATGAGTGCAGATCGGTTCGAAAGACATTAACCTTTGCCTTGTGGGTAATTCCCATTTATCTTGCTTCATTGTTGCAGTTGATTGGCTGAGCACACAGTAGCAATGAGGATGCAGGAGAGGAGACACAGACTTATGGTCTCCAAGCAAGCAGCGAAACACCAGCTGATTCCTACTGTTGTCAAGCCTTCATCATGTCATTGCTCTTGGCCAGTGTTGGGGAGTAACTAGTTACATTTAACGGCGTTATGTAATTTAATTACAAAAAAATGTAACTGTAATCAGTTACAGTTACTAAGAAAAAATGTGGAATTAAATTATAGATACTTATGAAAATGTTAACGATTACAAAGGGGATTACATTTGAATATTTACACACATCCACATTTAATTGATTTTTTTCCCAAATTGCGCTGACTACTGAGACATACGGCTCCGCCAAATGGTTTGGATCAGAGTAATCAATGCGAGAGAGAGAATTGAGTGGACTGTGGAAGCGCACTGATGGAGCCGAGAAGCAAAACTACTGTTCAGGGTTTCAAGTGCAGGTCAGTTTCATCTGTAAATATACTATTGTAGTTATGTCTTTGTTTACTTAGTTAAGCAGCAGCAGCCCATTGCTCATCAGTCATCACTCAAAATACTGTATAAAGGACATCATTATTATCTATTGTTATCTAATGTTACAGTAGTAATTTAGCAGACAAAAGTCATATTTTATTATAGGTTTAGGGGGAGCTAGGGCAGACAACAACACAACAATGATTTTAATATAAATCCAAAGACAATGGTTACTATTTTTAAACCATGGTAACTAGGGCTGCAA
>NW_015558584.1:96562-96826 GCF_001515605.1 Sinocyclocheilus anshuiensis | reverse complement strand
TATCTATGTTACAGTAGTAATTTAGCAGACAAATAATCATATTTTATTATAGGTTTAGGGGGAGCTAGGGCAGACAACAACACAACAATGATTTTAATATAAATCCAAAGACAATGGTTACTATTTTTAAACCATGGTAACTAGGGCTGCACGATATTGGAAAAAATTCACATTGCCATATTTTATTTTTCTGCGATTATATATTGCGATATGAAAAAAAAAATCACCACATGACTTGAATAGTTTATTTGGAAAAAAAAAAAA